>NW_010407847.1:0-417 GCF_000710305.1 Buceros rhinoceros silvestris | reverse complement strand
TGCTCACCAGCCACTCAGGGACCTGGTTCCCCATCCCAACAGACAGGGCTGGTGCTGAGCTCCACTCCCTCTATTTGTTCCCAGGCCCTGAATGACAGCCCCAGCTCTGCTCCCAGCACAGGGGGGAGTGTTTGGGGACTGGGGCAGCACCTGCCCAAATACCAGGGGAATGTTTTATTGCACTGTATTACTTACAGGGATATTTTAACACTTTATATACAAAATAGCACAACTTAATAAAGTATGAAGATCAAATAAAATAAAGGTAAAATATAGCAATAAAATATAAGTACATTAAATCATATAAAAATAAAATGTAAATATAAGCATGTATTCTAAAAAAGTCTAAAAAGTGAACAAAATAATACAAAAACAAATTAATAAAACTTTTAATGCTGTTCATAAAATTATTAAGGT
>NW_010407846.1:7079-7431 GCF_000710305.1 Buceros rhinoceros silvestris | reverse complement strand
AGCCCCTGCCTTTCCCTCCGCCCCGCGGGCTCTCAGACCCTGGCCCTCGGGTCCGCCCCACCGCAGCACCGCGCCTTAGCCTCTGTGCCCCCCGTGCCTCCCCGACTCCGGACTGCTCGCCCCAGGCGTCTCTGTTAGCTCCCCATGAGCTTCTGTCCGTAACCTCTCTGGGCACTGTTTTACCGTTTTTGGGTGTTCACCTGCCTTCTTTTGTCCCTGCCCTCGTCTGTGCTGCCACCTTTCATGCTCTTGTATCCCAGCCATCCCCAGAGCCCTAGTAACACTCAGTTCTGTCTAGGAGCTGTTTGATCCTACCTAGAAAAATCTTACTGTGTCCCAAGTACCGTTGTGG
>NW_010407846.1:0-6925 GCF_000710305.1 Buceros rhinoceros silvestris | reverse complement strand
CTGCTGGGGCTTATTTCCTGCAGCTCCTCCTTGTCACCTTCTCCAGGTTTCCCTCACTGTCAAGGACTGTGCACCAGGCTTTGCCTTGTTGCCACCTACTGTTATGGCCGTACCAGAAAAGGTGCCCCCTGTAACCTTTATCTGTTTGTTTGTTTGTGCGTTTATTGCCTCCATCCAGATGACTAGTTCTGCAGGTTTTTGCTGTTGCAAATAATCACTTCATTTGTTTCCCAGTAACTTTGCCACTGAACGCTAACAGTGTCCTTACTGGGATCCTTTTCCCGTCCCTCTTATTTCCTCTTCAAGTTATATCCTATCACCATCATTATCCTCCTCTTACCTTTCCCTTTTCAGTTTTTCTTCTCCCAGGAACTATTTCTTTCACGATGTTTTTTTGCTCTTCTGATCTTATTTTCCTGTAATTAAAACTTGTCTTGTGATCTCACATAATACTCTTTCCTTTCTACTTACTCCTTTTCTTCCCTTGGTAGACTCACATGCTGTCTCTCCCACTTTGTATTTAAATTCTCCAGCTGTGCCTTTGAGGAGAAAGGAATTTAACCCTAGGTTATCTGTATACTTGTCAGCACTAAGAGGACACCGATTATTTACTTGTTTTACCTTATTTTGTTTTCATTTATTTTGTTACTGACTTCCTTAAGAACCTTTATCCCAGTGTATGTGTTCTATGTAATTGTACACCTCCCCCCAATACACGCACATACCCTGATGCTAGTCTGGGAAAACAAAGTCTGTCTTGGAAATCCTTTTAGCAGGACTAGGAGCAATGGTCCATGAGGACCAGAAATACCTAGTGGCATTGCAATTTAGACTGGACCCTGTGTTGTTTCTAATACCATATTGTGAATAAGTACTTAGATGATACGGAATGTATTCAGGATGTATCCTCTCTGGGAAAGAAGATACATATTTCTTAGGTACTGTGGTATATAGTTTTGTCTCCAGAGATGCTCGCAGTTATCTGCTGTAATGTGTATTGATGGTTAGGTGGCTGCGTTGCATTGACACTTTGTCTCTGCTGGTAACTACTAGAAAGAAGTCTTTTCACTCTGCTTCACGATTTCTCTTGTTTCTCAGTATTTGTTGCCCAGCTTCTTATTTTACATCTTAGTTGCTTTCATTCTTAAGATTAGTTACATTTCACAGTGACATCATCAACATATATTTGAGGAGCAGTAGAAACACTGGACATGGTTGTCCTGAGGAGACGTGGGCAGCACATTTGATCTTGGGAGAAATTTATACACCTAACTGTAGAGTCCAGGATTAGTGCCTAATGTTAACAGCTTATTTTCTCAGCTGAGTACACGCAGATCCTAGAAACAGAACTAGCCTTCTGATCTGAATTGCCTCTCTGGAGGAAGCTTCCCATTGCCTGTTCCAGGATGATATAGAGAATAGTTTCTTCATTTAGGTACCTAAATGAGGCATATGCACACCGCTCACTGGCCAACAAAATAGTTGTGCTGGTTTAGCTAAATGATTCTTCTTCCACCTTAGTCCTTTCTACACTGTTTTCAACTTGCCTAATTATGGGCCTGTTATTTAGACTGTTGGCATGAAGAAAATCACATAGCTTTAGTTTAAACAATTCTAATTAATTTAAGCTAAATGAATGCATACCCTTATTTGGATAATGATTTTGGGGTGGCTTTTTTTAATTTGGCTTGTTCTTAGTCTTGGCGGGAGGTGTTGCATTCCAGCTGTATTCTTATGAAAACAATACTGAGTCCTATGAGAAAGTTATCTCAGAAATTCAACGTAGAAAGTGTTTTCTTACCACTTATGTTAAGATCTTCAAGTACTGCTTTTCATCTGTTGCATTTCTTAAGTAGTGCTTAGCTTTGTGAAGTCACAATTATTTCAGCAGGGCCCAGCTTAATGATGAGTCACATCCTGTGTGTCCGTGATTGCGTGAATTTGGTATACCTGAATCTTCTCTTTTGGCTTTGAAGTTTGTCTTTTATGTAAAAAAAAAAAAAAAAGTCCTAGTGGATGAAACAGCTTTGAAGATGTCCCACTTGCACTTATACTGCTCTGAACGTGGCAAATTTGTATCATGAGTGTGAAGTCCTAGAAAGAGGTTGTCAGTGTGTTACAGGTAGATACCGATGTCATGTGTACTAACTTTTCAACCAGGATTTTCTAACTTGCGAAGGGCAAAATCAGAATAAAATGTAAGGTGGCTGCACCAGTGCTGGTGGCTATGCTGTTGTACTTCCTGTGCTATTCAACAGGGTCTGTCTGCGTGCACCAGGAAGAAAACAGGGTAGGTGGCCCACTTAGATAGGCGTTCAAGGAGGATGTACAAAGGCAGTCCCAGCAGCCTGCAGGTTGATGCGGTCTTCCTGCTGCACAGAGCTAGAAGAGAGAAGAGTGTGAAAAATGGAAGTTCTGCATGTGTTTTAGGAATTGCATGAACTTGCTTTAAACTGACAAGTGCTAGCGTTGTGGGTTTTGTCAAGAGTTAACTAATAAAACCTTCTTAATTACCGTATTTCTCAAGAAAATCTCCATGTAGTAAAGTGGTTGTTGGAACCAACATTTAGAGGCTAAGGTAAAAGTTCTAGCCTATATAGTGTGCAAACTACTATTTTTTTTTTTGATTTGTCACAAGGACCATTCTGTTTTCCTGACTTGTTAAAGTAGAATTTTCAGTAAGGAAAAGGCAAGAAAATGTAGTGGTTGGGAAAATAGAGAGCTGCTGAGCTTGTCTATGTAAGTAACTTGCTATTTTATTGTAAGAGTTGAAGGTTTTTCAGTGAAAGAACTACTACAGGTTGACTGTTGATATTTCTACAACACAGCAGTTCAGACCTGTTACAGAGGTGACTAAATGGCTTGGTGATAAAATTGTCCTGAGCTGCTGTGCCCTGCTGTAGTGCTGTAACTTGTAGCCTTTAACATAACTAGAGATGAAACACTGTCAGCTTTAAACACTGGTTGCAGTATCCAGCATAAGTAGGTATATGACGTTAAATCAGCGAATAGCTGCAGTACAGCTGCTGGGAAAAGCACTGGTTTAGGAAATAATATGTGTCCCAGCGGGTAATTTTGTGACAGTTTTCTTTTTACCCACAGAACCTCTGATGCCACAGTAGTGAACTGCTTCAAGTTGCTACCTCACTTCTTCTAATAATTGATACAGGTCAAAATCAAATACATTTTTTAAAATAAACCAAACATATATTACATTCCACTCTTTAGTATAATGTTTTTCAAATCCCTCTTCATCTGTGAACTTCAAAAAAAGAAAAAAAATGAAGGCTACTGTGAAAATAAGAAAATACTAATTCCATTTTGCACTTCTGGTATAGAGTCATATATGAATTTTTGCCAGAGTTGGGATCTCTTGTACTTTATCGTCAAGATGGTGCTACCTTCTTTGTTAATTGTATCCTCAACTTGAAAAAAGAATCAAGACCAGCAGGTTGGGGGAGGTGATTCTCGACCTCTATTCTGCTCTCATGAGACCCCGCCTGGCGTACTGCATCCAGCTGGGGCTCCCAGAACAAGAAAACATGGACCTGTTCTAACAGATCCAGAGGGGGGCCGCAGAAATGGTCAGAGGGCTGGAACACCTCTCTGATGAAGAAAGGCTAAGACAGTTGGGGTTTTTCAGCCTAGAGAAGGCTCCAGGGAGACCTTACTGAGTTCTTTCACTACTTGAAGGGGGCTCATAGGAAAGATGGGGACAGACTTTTTATGAGGTCGTTTGGTTACCAGGCAAGGGGCAATGGTTTTAACCTGAAATAGGGTAGATTTAGATTAGATATGAGAAAGACATTCTGTACTACGAGGGTGGTGAGACACTGGACCAAGTTGCCCAGCGATGTGGATGCTCCACTCCTGGAAGTATTCAAGGCCAGATTGGATGGAACTTTGAGCAATCTGATCTAGTGAAAGATGTACTTGCTCATGGCAGGGGGGTTGGAACTGGGTGAACTTTAAAGGTCTGTTCCACCCCAAACCATTCTATGATTCTTGAATTAAAGTGTAACTTTGATGTGATGTTTCCCCAAACATTCAGGAAAAATTAATGTTACCTCCTTTTCCTCACCTTTTGATTGTTCTGGTTTTGGAGTCAGAAGTTCACTGCTGTAGCTTGATCTAGCAGGTATCGGCACTCCTTGACATCAGTACTGAGAATAAAGGGTCAGATACATTTTCTTTGAAGTCTTTGTAGTTTTGCACTAGATTTGAATATCAGTTCAGTCCTGTTGACTTCTGTTTTTCTTTAAATTAGAAGTATGTAAAGGTGATATAAAATGCATCTCGTCATTGGATTTCATTAGATTTGCTGTAGTTGATGTTGCTGTTTCTCTCAGACTTGGTCTCCTTTGTACCTGAAGGAGAAGTGAGAATGTTTTATTCCACATTTATTGAAAGTTTTTGCAGTGTGGGCAGCTTTGCATTCTGCTTCCGTAATGTATGTTTTGAAGCCATGCACATGGTTCTGTTCTCCCATTTTTGTGGCCATACTTGTGGTTTTGCTACTTCGATTCACTAATATACAAGGTAGACAAAAGTTAATTTTATTTTAAATTTAAAGCAGGAAGCTACAGGATTTTGGGTTAAAGATGCAATTGCAGCTGTAGCTGAACTTGGAAACTTCGTTTGTATTTTTAATTTGCATTTGAAGTAATTTGGCTTTTTGTTGTCCTGTGTGTTTAAGGTTTGATGATATCTTAATGTGCATTAGAGTTCAGAAGTAAGGCTGCTTTTGTGACCTTAGTTCACCCTGTTTTGCTCTGTAATTTAAACTTAATTTCATTTGTAAATTTGCAAGCTCCTCCTAGTTTCACAGCAGTGGAGACTGTCATCTGGAAGTTTTGTCTAAAGTTTGGAGGACTGAATTGAGGGGGGAAAAAAGAGGCTTATAAGAAATAGCTCTTGTTTTGCTGGCTGCTAGTCTTTTCCATCTTGCTTTTCATGGTCATAATGTCATGGGCAAACGTTCTGCGGGTAGCCAAAGGAGAAACTTTTCACTGTACAACTGAAAACACTTTTTAAAACTTTCTTCATTTTCTTGAGAAAATAGGACTGTTCTCTTACTGTGCTTTTTCAGAGATAACTTAGGAAAAGTTTTGTTATCTCTGAAAGTGTGCCTTTACAAATAGAAGCGATATAAAATTAAAATCTATATGTTTAAGTAATGACTGCTTGTTGCAGTCATTAGAGGTTAAAACTGGTTAAAAATTTGCTGAAAATTATACTGAATTTATGCAGAACTAATTTTTTGAGTTACAAATTCCTTGCTATGAGTTAGGGCTGTTATAGTTCAGATTTCATAGTTGAAGCAGAAAAATCATGTATGAATCCCTTTCTAGACCATAGTAGGGATCTAGATCGCCAGCAGATACAGCTGTGCATGTAACGAAACCTGATTTAAAAAAAAAAAAGAGGGACAGCTTTTGCAGGGTGGTGATTGTGTCACACACAGGAAATCAATGTGAGTAACCATCAGTCCATGATTTGTAGACTCTGCTGTATGATAGTTGCAATCCTTTTTGCTTGTGAATGGAACGTTAGCATGAAGGTGAATATAGGAGGAAACTTTGGTATGTAAGCCATGCTCTTGTAGTATATTTGAGCATCTAAAAATGTCAGACTGTTTGCAAGATGAATTGATGTGACCATAACCTTTGTTTACAAATTGAAGTGGCAGGCTGCGTTACCTTCATCAATTGAGCTCTTGCAAAGATATCAAGGTGGAAGATGTAAAATTAGCAAGCTAGCTGTAGGAGAGAGATTTCCAGCCAGAGCTGTTTTAAGCTCATTAACATAGTACCTTTTAAAGTTACTGATAAGGATCACCACCTTCCAGGAGCATGAGAAAATTCTGTATGGAAATGCTATCACAGGTGAGAATTGTGTTTGTGTCTTACAGGTCAGTGTGAAAGTGTACGTTGTGGTGCACTAAGTGCTGTTATACTGGAGGGGGATTTGTGCCGGGGTTCAGAGGTTTGCCCGTGCTGTGTCTGAAGTGGACTGTATTACCATCCCAAGATTTTCTTGGTGGAGTCAGTAGGATTGCGGTGTTTTAGCTTATTAAATTGGATTTAGATAAAGTGTTGATGGCTGGTAAGAGCTTTTAGGAAAGCAGTTATACGTAAGAATTGTCCTTGCAGGATCATTAAGGTCTTTATAAACTGGCCCAAGGTATTTCAGAGTTTCCAGTGTCTTCTGTGTTTGTTTTTTGCTGAACTGCAGTTGATATGACTCCCCACCGCCACCACCTTTTTTTCTTTGTGAGAAAAAGTGTATTGTTCAGTCTTACACTTGGCATATTGGGTTTTCATTGCTTGTCTTCCCTCATTTTCCCTTTCTGATCCTGGCTGATTCAAGAAATGCATCTTCGTGAGTGTTGTCCTTCAAGGCTTATGTGTATTTGGGTTTTTGTTGTTGGGATTTTTGTTTTTTTTTTTTAACACAGGTTGTATCTATATATGATTTAAGCCAGAGAGAGAGAGGGGGGATACTCAAGGCCCTTTGTCTTGTGTAAACCTTTCTTCTTCCTCTTCAGTGCGCTCATATCTTGATTCTCTTTGCACAGTGTTGTTTTTTTCCCAGTCTGCAGCCTTCTTTTTTCCAAGGTGTAAGAGCTGAATATAATCAGTGTTTTAAGAAGCTTTGAAGCTTATTACTTCAGGCTTAGTTAAAAAACACTGTAGGGTCTGCATCCTGTTGGTGGCACAGGAAAACCTGAGACCTCAGGTTAGAACTGATATTTCAGTTTAGGAATAGTGTACAATCTTTGTACATAGGGATTACTTCAACAGCAGAAAAGCCAACTCTCTTGAAGATGGCCAAAGAAAACCTGAAAAGTTTTATTGGCATAGTGGTGTTAAGGATATAGTCCCTTATATTATTCACAAAGTTGATGTTTGTGCAGTAAGACTAC
>NW_010407845.1:0-800 GCF_000710305.1 Buceros rhinoceros silvestris | reverse complement strand
CATTTCTTGCCAGTTTTTCAGAGCAATACAATTTCAAGCTCTATTGTCTTAATTTAGAACAGTGTTCCCACACCAATCATTATTTTTTATTCATTTGGAAATGCTTTTGGACCTCTAGTCAACCCATAGGTGCATTGGCCCAAGAGCACGATTCAATTCACAGCTCCTACACTTGAGACACCCAACTCTGGAAGAGGACGGTCTGGTAAAATCCGCCAAAGGAAGTTGCCTCTCCCTCTTTTGACCACAGAGGGAGCTGAGTCTCTAGCATCTCTAAAAAAAAGAGAAAGCGCTCAAGCTCCAAGTCCCAATACACAGCCCAGAAATTCCATTGGTCTCGCTTCCCAGCACAACACCCAGACCTCACACGTAAAGAAGGAATGCAATGTGGGTTAAATAATTAATGCTCCCGGATACTGTTTCCCCCCCAAACTACAGGGGATCACAGAGGAAAAAACACTTCCTTAATTATGATTGATTGCTCCTGCTGGCACAATGAGAGAGAGAAATCAGACAGGAATATTCCCCATCAGGGCTTTGTCAAACACTATAGCTCCTGCATTTCAATGAAAGATAAATTGCTTTTAAGAAGTGACTTATGTCACTGAGCATGTTACTATTGATTACTCTAACCTCACACTGGAAAACAGTCTCCATACCCTACTGTTCTTTAAATCACCCAAAGAGTTTAGATGTTGCTGTCTAACAAACTCCTAAGCCATATCTTCCTTGTCAATCTTATCAAGCCCCATTTAATCGTAAAAATGTAAATAAAATGCAGCAAGCATTGGCCTAATGCC
>NW_010407844.1:0-241 GCF_000710305.1 Buceros rhinoceros silvestris | reverse complement strand
AACTTGGGAACTTGGTCATCTCAGCTCTGGGGAAGTCGACCTCAGGAGCAGACAACCTCCAGCGTGGACTGTAGGCACCTGGACTGTGTCCTGTGGTGGGGAGAGAACCACGGGGCCGGAGAAAGACCTGTGAGGAGCACTGTTCCTGTGGAGCAAGCTGGAACGTGATGCTGTAGGCTAAGGAGAGTGTGCCCCCTCCTGCGTCCCTACTGCCCCCTCCAGCCCCGAGTACGCGTGTGGG
>NW_010407843.1:36985-37245 GCF_000710305.1 Buceros rhinoceros silvestris | reverse complement strand
TCCCCGGGACGGGGAGCGAGCGCCAGGCTCAAGCCGCACGTCTCACGGTTGCAGCATCGCTGCCGAGATGCGATTGTTTTCCGCCGGTTGCAACCCGGCTTTATGTATGTATTTATCGACTTGTTACCGTTTAAAACAAGACCCTCTCCCAAGCCTTTATTCAAACTTCTACTCCCTGAAGACACTGGCTGGACTGGGGGGGTTTAGGTGCTGTGTAACCTGCCGCCTTTTTTTTTTTCACTGAAGTGCCTGGGGCTGCC
>NW_010407843.1:14864-36946 GCF_000710305.1 Buceros rhinoceros silvestris | reverse complement strand
TGGGTGGTTTTAGGTGCTGTGTAACCTGCAGCCTTTTCTTTTTCCACTGAAGTGCCTGGAGCTGCCTGCCAGCGAGGCCGGGAGCCGCTGGGGTGGGCTTCAGCTTTGGTCCCTCTGAAGCCATGAAAGTGCGAGTAAGGCAGTGTTCTGTAGCAGAAGTAATTCAAACGGTCCTCCCCTGGATCGCTCCTTTTGCTGAGAAAATAGTTCGAATTGTAAAATAGTGTTTATATAACTCATGGGCTGTTGAACTTGTGAGGCTGAGCTAAAGAGTAAAGTCCCAAGATCCTCCCCCAAAAGCTCTGTAAATAATAAGGGCAAAGGTGTTATTCCCTTCAGCAGATCAGTGTGTCTTCACTTTCTTACTTCTGATGAGAATTTTTATTTTCTGTTGTAATTTTTAATATTGTTTAGGATGCAGTTGTTGCTACCAGCAATACAGTACTGCTTTAGATGTCAGGGACTGGTATTTATCGCAGATATTGTATGTTATTTTCAGAGGGCAAGTGTTTTGCGAGTCATTTGAAATGTGCCACACAGTTTTACAGTCTTTTTCTACCGTCCTCAGCAAGATGGCAACAGTAATGTTTCATTGTGTTAAAGTCAGATGAAAGAAGCCGTTAGCTATGATCCAAACGGCAGAACTTTACCAAGACTTACTCCAAACTGTATTTCCAACTTTTAACAATATGTGAAGCTCCAACAACTTTTTTTTTGAGGCCTGGTGCTTATTTATGTTTAAAGCTTTTTCAGAGGGGTTGTGAAATTTTTTGAAATGAAGAACAAAGGACAAGTTAGGTGCCTGCCATTGGAGCCATGCGTGTTCTGCCTGTATTGTGCTCGTTTCCAGGGCTTTGGTTATCACGGCAAGCCGCTATGAGTAAGGTGTTCTTAAAATTTGCAGGGGCTAACGTAGGTAGATGTTGTTGCAGATGAAGAAGACAGACAGCATCTGGAGGACCAAGAGTAAAAGCAAATTAAATATATTAAGGATTGTGGTGCCTAAAAATAAGTTTGTTGCAGATCCTTCAGGCTCCATCAGGTGAACGTGTAGCCAAAGCGCAGTACCTACAGTGTGTCTCCACTCGTTAAGTCAAGAAGAAAAGCTGTATTTGCTGGGTGGTTCCTGCAATGTGGTGCTCAGCCTCAGAAGAAGGAAAATGGTGGGATCCACTCTGCAGGCATTGGGGACAGCAGAAGTTTTCTCATGTTGCGAGGGGAACACTGAGCTGGGACCAGCAGCAAGAGGGAAATTTCAGGTTAGTTTGAAAGGGCGGTTTAGGTAAACCTGCGTTAGGTCTAGCACCGTAGGGTCCCCTTCTGTAAGGGACTCGGGGTGGGGCTGGGTGACCACCGCAAACGTTTACTAGCAAATATTTGTTTAAATTTTGCAACTCATTTGCTTTGGCCTTGGTAGTGATTTTTCCTATGGTCCCTTGTGCAAGTTCCTTTGTTGTACAAAAAGTTGTACAAAAGCAGCCTACGATGCAGAGTGAACTTTTTAGCTGAAATATCAGGAAGCAACTTTTATAACTGCTACAGAAATACTTGCACTCGAGTCCTGATGGTGACTGTGAGAAGCGCACGCAGAATTAACTGATGCCATGCGCTACTTGGGGAATCTTATGAGAGCCACAAAAAGGGCAAATGCAGTTCACGTACAAAAATGTAGCTCACTGGCAAATTTTGAGCAGAGAATGAATTTCAGGAAATCTTATTCTTTTTGCAGAATATAAAGTTTTTGCCACAAAATTGCACAAGTTACTTGTTATACTTGGAAGTCTCCGAGTCTGAACATGGATTTCAATGTATTTGAAATTTGATTTCTAATTTATTAGGAATAAATTTATGCTGCTTTCTCAATTATCATTTATTTCTTGGGTGCAAAGTCCCATTTCACAAATCGCTAGTCTCTTTTAGGACTGGCTAGAAAATACATGGATTAATTACAAGAACCAAGGAGGTATTTGGGACTATCTTGTATTGCCTGGGGAAAAGAATGAGTAGAGAAGGGAAGACAAGAAAGATGAGAATCATGAAAAGAAAAGGAAAATAAGTGCCGTTGTTTTGGGTTGAGTAAGAACCCCAGATTATAAGGTGGTAAAAAATTTATCTGGATCTTTTCATTAGCCTTCTTGTTGCTGAGCCTCAGCGATCGTGTCTGAACCACAGACTCATGTGGCCATTAGTGACGGAGCTACACTAAGTGAATCCCGGCTGGGGCATGAATCCCAGTTCATCTTCCCAACTGCTGCTTGACAGAGGACATCTTGAGAGCCAAGGAGCCAGTGGAGGGGCCCAGGAGAGACCGAGGCCTGAGCCTCCCAGCATTTCGCAGCCACTTTAGCAGCCCTAAGCCAGAGCAGCTTTAAATCACCTCCACAGTCGTGAATCTACTGCCTGTCAAAAGCAGTAAGCTGATGAAAGGCAAGCCTTTCCGAGAGGCTGATGGTTAAACTATGAGGTCGGTGTGAGAAACAAACAGTACGGTCAGATAAGCAGACCAAGGTGTGGTGATGAGCTAGATGCTCTTCCTCATGATCCACTCCTTCCTAGCTGTAAGGTCGGTCTTCCTCATGTTACCTGCTGCTGTGTGCAGCAGCTTGCTTAGACAGCCTGAAACACATTTCAAAACCCAAGTACAACTTGACTCTGAAGTTGCACAGTCCTTCACAAATTCGTACCAACAGGCAGACAATTCCCAGCACCTTGAAGTTTTGCCGATAGCTGAATTAGTCATCACAGGTCTTAGTTTGAAAACAGCTGGTTTGGAAGATAATCTATTGTTTTTCTCAGAGCTGGGGTTTCTAAAGTGCAAACTTTAGAAAGTTTGTAAATGTAAACCTGGTAAAAGAAAAAGAAAATCCTTTAACTAATAAAACACAATGGAAATTTTTTTTTCTTTTTTAGGTAGACCAAAATTCTAAAATAAGCTTATTTATGGCACCCAAGCAGCATCTTTGATTGGCTCAGCCAAAACTGACCTTCTTCTGTACATCTCACAATTTTTTGATGAGTGCATGCTGATGCCATATAGCATGTGAAATGTGCCTGTTCATAAATTGCCATATTTTTAGCTTGCTTTTGCAGGATGATCGCAGGAGAGATTTCTGTGTGTCCTTATTGGCAAAAGACTAGCAATAAATCCTAGACAAGAAGCGTGATTGCTTTCCAAGAACTTGGCTGCAGAGCAGTTGGAAAAAGGGCAGTAGAACAATGAAAAGCGTATTTTGAAGGAAAGAAGGTGGCTTTAGTGACAGCCAAAATCCCATGGAGAATATGACTATTGCAACTTAACTTTAGCAACTTCATTAGCCAGTGCTTTGGGTGCAGGATGGAAGGTCCTGTCCTGTATCCCTTGAGATAAGAACAAAGTACTTTGCAAGGAAAATGTCATCTCTGCAAGTGGAGGAAGCTTGCATGCAGTGACTCAGTTTAGTTTTCTTTTTGAGTTCACAAGAAGCTCCTCACAACTGCAATAACTAAAAAAAAAATTCGATGAACAGAACCAGCCATTAATTCAGATGCAACAGGGTGCTTTTAACCAGTAGTTTACAAAAATGAGATTCCTTTTCGAGCCTTTTCATTGTTTTCTGGGAAAAAAAAGTCCTAAAGAGTCCAGAATATTTCATTGTATTCTAATCAAGGAAATTCAGGAGACAGGAGTCTTCAGGCCTTTGAAAAAAATGTGAGTCTGAACGACTTCGAGATCTCCTTTTGCAATTGCAGAAGGGACTTATTTTTGTAGCTGTATCTGGCTTAAAGCAAGTGTTTGTCTGTGTAGGACTGGCTTGAAAGCCTTTTCTGCGGGGTTTTTGTTGGTTTTGTTTGTTATTTTATAGCCGAGCTGATGGCGAGCCAGTCAGAGCTGCTGTAGCCGTGCCCTCGGTGGACATTGTCCCGGGGTGCTCCCTGTGGCCAGCTACACCAGTTCGCAGTCATGGGTAGTGGGTGTTGGGATGTGGCAATGCTGGGGAAACCAAGATCTCTTCCACCTAATCTTGGTTACTGAGGAGAGAACTGTGCACCTCATGTGGTGTTGCTGTGGAACTGTCATGTTGTGGCTTAATTGCTATAGCTTGTTGGGTTGTAGGCATTGGAAGAATACTTAGTACTGAGCTGTGAGGGTCTCTCAGGTTACAAACACGCAGGAGCTGTCAGCTAGCGAAGCTTTTAGAACCAGCGTTACCTGTGGAGTCTGGAGCAGAGTCGCGTACATCTGCTCCTTGCTCTCGTGTGTTGCTTTCCTCAAGCGCGCCGTGATAAATCTAGGAAGAGACCGCCTGTCTTCATTATAAACGTGTTCCTTTCCTGAGAAGGTTTTACCTTGATGTTGCCAGAGTTGTCCACCCAGACAAGAATTTTCAGCATTTGTACAAGACATTGGGATAATTTTGTGACTGTATCTAGCTTTTTGTATTAATTAATATTCTGAGATAACTTAGGCAAAGATGATCCAGAGGTAGCTTTCGGGGCGCTCTGTGGGGAGCGTTTCCAGGCCAGCAGCACTTGGCTGGAACTAACATAGCTGTCTTTGCGATAAACAGCTCCAGAATGAAAGCCTCAGCCCTGGCGTGCCCCTGAGATGGGCCCTACCACAGGTGGCCATGTTTGTCACCAGCGAGCTGGTGGTGGGTGTGTGCTGCCCGGCTGGGAAGGCAGTGGAGAAGAAACAGCTGAAGGGGTTGCAGCAGCTCTGACTGTGCTGCGTGGAGGCCTGGGTGTGTGTTAGACCTGTTTGCTCGCTGACCTTGCTGCCTTTTTCCTCTATCCCTGTGGGCAGTACAGTGGGTCACTACTGAAAAACCCCCATCCCCACCCCGCGTCCCTTCAGCGGTACTTGTTGGAAGTTGAGCTCCCTTTCCAGGTGCTGCTGTGCGAGCTGAGGTCTGATGATGGCCTCTCTTTCTGCAGCTCAGAAGGTGAACATCCATGTGCTGAGGACTTGCATGCCTGCAGTGAAGGGTCTGCTGCCCCAGTTGTGGGTTCAGACCTATTAGAGCAGATGTGCTTTTATCCTCACAAATCCCGGAGCCGATTGCTGGAATGTAGGCAGGGTCCTTCTGCATGTGTGGACAGCAGTAGGACTTCCATTGCTTGGCTGACCTCGATGTACGTAGGCATGCAGCTGATTCTTCCCCTGGACTGTGTTTCATGCCAGTAAGACTCTGTGAATGACTTCTAGTGCGTATCGATCCGAAGAAAAGTACTGACGCACCTCATTTACGTGCAAGCAGTGCTGCTAAAGTCAATGCAATTGTTTCCATGGCTTAATTATCCTCAAGATCACATCAGGATCTGTATCAGCACACTGAAAAAGTTTAAAAGCAAATTATTTTATCAAAGCAGTTACTGTCTTTATAAAATATTATCAAATTCAACAAAATAAACAAGGGTTCTGGATGGGAAATACCACCCTTCATCCATCTTTTTTGTTTGTTTTGGGTGTTTTTTATCAACAAAAGTAGGAGCTAAGCATCTAACTTGTGCTGACCTATGGGATCTTCCCTTGGATCTCTATTTCAAAAATATTCTGTACTCTCTATGAGATTTCTTTGTGGTAGCGGGTAAGAAGGGAATTGGTTGCTCCTTATTTTTACAGGCACCTAATCTAAGCAATAACAAGATTATATAATCCTAATATTTCTTTAAGACCACAGGATGTGAAATTAAATTGAAAGGCCAGGAAAATAAAGAACCTGCAGTTTGATTACACTCAGCTGGATTATCTTTGTAATTGTTTTGCTTGGAAGATTTGAAAATACATTCTGCTCTATGAGAAAGATTAGGCAGGGAAAGCAAAATTAAACACTCTAAAGAAATACTGCAAAGATGATGGGTGTTGTACTTAATTTTGAAAAAAGAAAAAAAAAAATCCGTAGAGTTGCCTGTTAAAATGGAAGGGTGGAACAAAACCCAGGTGAGGGGGAAGATGGATGAGGCTGTGCAGTCTCTAGAACTGGCTCAGCTGCCTCCTGTTCAACTAACGGCTCTTCAGATAGAGTTGCAGAAACTGCCAGAGGCTTTTGTTCAGGAGCAGAGGGTGAGCTGAAGGGAGTAGAAGTAACACACAAGTGCTGGAGGCTCAGGGCAGACCTGGGAGAGAGTCCTGCAAGTCGTCCTGTCGGCGGAAGGGCGGCTGTGTGTGCTCGGGGACGGAGGTTGTTACTCACAGCTGTCTTCTCAGCAGCACGGTGAAGGCTCAGAGGTCCGTATCGCCCATCGCTCCCAGCTCCAAGAGGTGTGCTTACTCTGCACGAGTAGTCCCGTGGCCTTCGTGGGGGGACTGCTTGGAAGTGCAGCATGTCTGCTGGGAGGGGTCAGTCAGTTCTTGCTGGGCAGCGCTGTTCCAGCCAGCGGAACGGCACTGATGTTGCCGAACGGAAGGGAACTGCCAGCAGCCGGCGGGAAAGCCTGACTGTGTCATGTTGTCCCTTGTCCTCCATGCAGGTTTGAAACAGTTTTGGTATAAAAATGACTTCATTTATGGGCCTGTCTCTCAAGAACCCTTTTTGCAGTCCAAGAAATCTTGATTTTTCTGGTTAAATTTTCCATATTTAAAGGGAGCCTACAGGAAAGATGGGGAGGGATTCTTTATCAGGGAGTGTAGTTATAGGACAAGGGGTAGTGGCTTTAAACTGAAAGAGGGTGGTTTTAGATTAGCACTGAGGAAGAAATTCTCCCCTGTGAGGGTGGGGAGCCACTGGCCCAGGCTGCCCAGAGAGGCTGTGGATGCCCCATCCCTGGCAGTGCTCAAGGCCAGGCTGGACGGGGCTCGGAGCACCCTGCTCTGGTGGAAGGTGTCCCTGCCCATGGCAGGGGGCTGAATCTGGGTGATCTTTGAGGGCCTTTCCAACCTAATCCATTCTGTGATTGTTATCTCCTTACTCATCCGATCCCTTTTGTACGGTTTTTATTCCCCAGACACTCTGTTCTCATCAGTTATAATCTTGCCAAGTTTAAGAGGTTCCGGGAACACAGAACAACTTTCCTTCTTCCAGCATGTCGGCTTGGATGGTCCATCTCAAATTTTGTGCAGTCAGTCTTCAGGACAAGTTCACTGCCAGTGGCGTGCTCCCCCGAGGTGTGCCTGGGGACAGAGCTGGCCATGCAGGCAGTCTGAATCTGGTCCTCGCCTGGCCCACCTCAAAATCTGTGAAGTGGCTGGTCAGAGGAGGAGGGGCCTTGGCGAGAGGCAGCGCTGAGGAGGCACATCGGGGTGTTTCTGAGTAGTTTCCATCAGTGAGGTTGCTCATGGAGTTCCCCATTGTCCTGAGGATGCCGAGGAGGCAGTTAATGAGCAGTAGCGGCTATTTTTGCGTCGGCCGAGTATTCTTGAGTCCCATTGAATGCAGGATTGGGAAAAAAACCTTAGCTTTTCCTGTTAGGCTGAGGTTATGTTAAAGTTCTAGAAGTTATTTCTGGTACAATGCCTCTTTTGCTTTGACTACTCAAAGAGCCAATCTCTGCCTTGTGTGGACATGCAGCATGGTGGCTTCTGGGAGGCTGTTTACTAGCTCCCACTTCCCCTTTTCCTAGCATCATTCTCCCAGGGAATAAGTTTGGATGATTTTGTTTCCTCTCTCTGTTGCAATAGTTCAAATTTTTCTAGACCAAAATTCCCATATTTTATGCTTTCCACTTTCTAATCTTTCCAGTTTATTTTCCCTGTCCTCTGTTCCTGACACCACCTTTGAACTGGAGAAGTCTTTGATGTGCTGTTTAAAACACATTTAATTAGGTTGGATTAAATGTCAGTTTACTGGACACATCTAAGGCTTTATGTGTTTTCTCTCTTGTTTTATCCTGAGTTGTTCTCTGGTCGGTGTTTAGTCTGTGTGACAGGGCTCCTATCTAAATGACTGGAACAGTTGTTTGTTTTTTTTCTTCACGCGTGTGTTATGGGAGACCTTCACCATTTTAAGGGAAGCCTTTATTTACAATAAAAGGTTTAGCCTCTCCTGACTGCGTGTGCTCCCTCCGTTCTCTCCTGCTATTTAGTGTGTCCCAGGAAAGGTACTGCCTGCCAGCAGAATGGAGAAACTCTGGTGTTACCCTTGCATTCGCTTGGCAGCTTCTGCAGAAGGCACTGATGGAGAATCTCATCTTCTGAAAAAAGGGTAAAAAGGAGAGAAATGCAGCTGGAAGAAGAGGAGATTCAGAAACAACGGGAAGATGTCAAAGATGCCACGTGAAACTACCACCAGTGAATTCTCAGTGACACTTCGGTCAAAATGCTGCCGTAGGCAGTTCGAGGGAACCGACATCTTTACCAAGCAGATGAGTTGGAAGGAATGGATGCTCGGCTAAATCGTCATTTAGCCAAGGCTGCCAGAATATGTGGAAGAGACATGTACGTGTATTTCGTATTGACTCGCTGTTCAGTGCTTGTCATCCTCTTCTCATTGCTTTCCTTCCTAGGTTTGGTTTTGTTTCTGGCTGGGGTTGCAGGTTAGGCTGGAAATTCCTTTCAGCCAGTGTGCCTTCTTCCATATTCTTTAGTTTTGTTATTTTATTTTCTTTTTCCAGTCCTCTGGGTCTCAGTGAAGCTGTTTGCCTTAGGACCAGCAGGAGAGGTTCTCGTGCTAAGCACTAGAAATCAGTGAGGTTGCTTTCTGTAGGGGTGATCTTGCTACTTGCACAGCAAACCTTTCTCCAGCAGAAATCCAGTGGAACAGCCTAACTCTATTCTGCTGCGAAGCACAGTGCAAAAATGCAGTTGCTCACCCTGCAAGTTTTGCAGAGGAAATTTTACTTGGCTGACAGTTACGGAAAATGGAGAGAATCTGAATGCTCAGCCTTAATCTTCTTACTGTTAAAGGAAGAATAGTTGTCCAGTGCAGTGTTTGGAAGCAGTGAAAAAGCTTAACAAATGCAGGAGTTTGAACTAATCTATGAATAAACCCTTTCCATCTCCCCCCATAGCAATTCCACATCTACATTTCGTCTCTGAATCATGATTTTGTGTTTTCTGAGGATGCCAAGTTACACATCTTACGTTGACTGAGAATTCCTCATGAAGCACACATCTGGGAAAGTTTGTGCTTTGTTTTTTTTCACCAGCACCCGCGAGTTAGGAAGAACTATCCAGATGAGTTATATGTGATGTAAGCGTCTCTCAAGATCACAGTACACCTTTCCTGGAAGCTTTGTGCATTTAGTGTGCATCTCCTTTCACTGTTTTCTCAATGAGAGACGTAGGAATGCCTCAGGAAATAAAAAAAAAAACCAAAACAAAATCAAAGCACAAGCCCTCTGGTCTGGAGAGCTCGTGATAGAACAGGAAAGCATCTGGAGTAAAGCTCCTTCTTGCCACGTGTCGTGGAGTGACACTGAATAGCAGCAGGTGCCTCTGGAAAGGCACGGGTGAAACAGTCCTTCCCCAAGCCTGTCCTTTCAGCCTCCTGCTCCAGGGACTTCCAGAGAAGGTGACTTTGCCCTATGGCACTTAATAGAAGGATCTATCCTTTATGAATTTATTTAATCCATTTTTTGACCACATTTATAATTTTGGCCTGAGGCAATGCGTTCCATCTCGTAATAAAAGCATGTGGACTTCCCCACATGTGTACTTCATGAGGGACTCGCAGTTGATGTATGACTTATGTTTTGGCAACCTCAGAAAGCAGTCATTGTGAAGATGTGGAAGCGTCTTGGAGGGGAAAGAAAGGGAATTATCCGCAAATCAATCAAACTGTTGGACTCAGCGAGCTTAAAGGTCTTTCCAACCTAAATGGTTCTATGATTCTGTGAAATACTTCTGCGTTTTGTTGGATTTGTTGGCTTGGGTTTTTTTTCTTAACATGTGGATTTCATTGCTTCTGCCCTAATTTCTGTTAGGTCATTCATGATTTTATAAGCCTTTATCACATCCCCTTAGTAGCCTTTCTCCAGGCAGAAAGGTGCAAGTCTATCATCTGTCCCTTTGCACCTTCTAATTCTGTATCCTTTTGAAATGGGTGACCTAAACTACACAGTGCGTGTGTCATGGGCAGTAGCACAGCTGTTGCTGACCGTGTTGTGCTTTGTCCTCTTTGTTCTTGTCATAATATTCATGTTTGTTTGCTTTTTTTCCCCCATATCACAAGTGTTCATCACTAGGCCTGCTGACAGTCACCTCAGAAATTTGTTTCCTGAGCTGCAGTGTTAAATTTAGAGCCCACCGCTTAGTGTATCTAGAATCACAGAATGGCTGGGGTTGGAAGGCACCTTAAAGATGATCTAGTTTGAACCCCCTGCCATGGGCAGGGATGCTTTCATTAGACCGGGTTGCTCTAAGCCCTGTCCAACCTGGCCATGAACAGTGCCAGGGATGGGGCATCCACAGCCTCTCTGGGCACCCTCACAGGGAAGAATTCGTCCCTTACATCTAATCTAAATGCCCCTTCTTTCCGTTTAAAGCCATTACCTCTCATCCTATCACTACACACCCTTGTAAAAAATCCCTCCCCATCTTTCCTGTAGTCCCCCTGGAGCACTGAAAGGCTGTGCTGAGGTCTCCCCAGAGCCTGGTCGTCTTCAGGCTGAGCAGCCTCAGCTCTCAGCCCGTCCTCACAGCAGAGGGGTTCCAGCCCTCTGATCGTGGTTGATGGCCCTCCTCTGGACTTGCTCTAACAGGTCCGTGTCCCCCTTCTGTTGAGGGCCCCAGGGCTGGATGCAGTACTCCAGGTGGGCTCTCACCAGAGTGGAGTTCAGGGGAAGAGTGACCTCCCTTGGTCTGCTGGTCATGCTTTTTTGGATGCAGCCCAGGATATGGTTGGCTTTCTGGGCTGCAAGTGCATGTTGCTGGGTCACGTTGATCTTGTTAACCAACGCACCTCCAAGTTCTCCTCTGCAGAGCTGCTCTCAATCCATTCTCTGTCCAGCCTGTACTTGTGCTCAGAATTGCTTTGCCCCATGTTCGGGACCTTGCGCTTGGCCTTGTTGAACGTCGTGAGGTTCTCAGTTCCCAGTTCTCTGGATGGCATCTCTTCCCTCTATCACACAGCTCGGTGTCACTGGCAAACCTGCTGACAGTGCTCTCAGTCCCAATGTCCGTGTGGTGACAAGATGTTAAACAGTGCTGGTCCCCGGACCGACCCCTGAGGGATGCCTCTTGTTACTGCTCTCCAGCAACAAGAGTTGTTTGCTTTCACGCACAATACTGTGCTGTCTGAGACAGTTGTTTTTTTTTTATAAGTCTTAAGTGATTCAATACTGCAACGTCCTCCTGCAACTCTTTGCAGGCTGTTTGTGTTACAACTGTCTGGAAGAAGTGAATATCAAATGTCATCTTGCTATTTATCTCTTTTCCAAATTGTTTATGAATGTGCTGACCAGTCTGAGTCCAGCTGCAGGTCTCTTGGGCATCCCACTAGCAGCCTTGCTCCGCTGTCAAATCCGTATCCCTGATCCTTATCCTTGATTTCCCATCCTGCCAGCTGCTGCTGACTCCCAGCAGGGTCTCCTCTCCAGAAACAGTTTAGTTGCTTAAGAATGGTGGTTGAAGGCCATTGCCGAGAGACACTGTTTAAAAGCGTCAAGAGCCACCTGCCCCAGCAGCTCGGACTGCAGCCAGTTTGTTCCAGAGATGGAGAAGGGAAAACCTGGGCATGGGACCTGTTGGGATGTGCCAGCTGATGGCAGTGCTTAAAGGAGCTGTCCCTGTGACACCTGGGGATTGGCGAAAAAGATCAAGGTTGCACCAGGGGCTGAAGGGTGAGGTCCCAGGTGACCACTGTTAAAATGGGTGCTGTTTGAGTTTACCTGACAGATTTCTTTCTATCTGAGGCTGTTGCAAGGTCAGTGATCACTTTACTGCCACAGAGGAGCATCATACACGCCAGCAGGCCACTGGCCATAATGTGCTGAAAAAAAATAAACCCAACCCAAATGCCCCACCCTGCTCCCAAACCCTGTCAATCCAAGGAGCAGAAAAAAAGAAAATAAAGAAAAGGTGGTTTAGGTGGTTTCAGGTAATTGTTCTTCAGGACCTGTACATGGAGTAATTGCCTCGGTCCGTGCCTAGGTGCAGAGGATGACCCTCTCTCCTCAGCCTCATCCGGAATCCCTCGCAGGTCCGGGCAGGCTGGCTGGCTCCTGCAGCCCTGCGGCTGCAGAACGTTTGTTGGGCTGTGAAAAGTCTGTGAATAACAAACTGCCATGGCTGCAGTGTATTGTTTTCTCTTCTTTTTTGGGATGCTGTGTGCCTCCAGCTCTCCTGGGGAACAAACACGTCCCTTCTTCTGTGGATCATAAACGTGAGACGCCTGGAATGGGGTGTGTGGCACAGACAGGAGCCGCGCTCTGCGCGCCAGTCGGTCGCCTGGCAGGGTTGGTGTGGTGGGGCTGCTCCACGCTGCGTCAAGCCTTGCCGTGAGCTCAGGTTGCTGGTGGCTTGTTCCTGCTTTCTAGAAGTTTACAGGGTGAATAATACGGTGACGCTGGAGTTGTCCGTGGAGTCAGGTCAACGAAGTAAACTCTGGCTCCGTGAGCATAGCTGGGAACGCAGATAGAGAAGTATATTATTTCTGGAGCGACCTCTCTAAGACCTCCTTGTGGTGTTTGGTATAAACAAGCTGGTAATTGGGAAGTTTGGAATAAATAGAAGGCAGCTTTTTAAGATTTATGGACGTGCTATGTAAATGACCCTTCCAAAAGGAAGCTCAAATCTATATGTTACAAATCCTTTGCAAGGGATTGTTTGAATATATTTTTAAGCAAACATTTACCAGCTGTGTGAAGGCATGCAGCTTGTTTAGAAACCAGGAAATACTTTACAAGGTGAGGACAGAGCTTGTGTTTGTTCAGAGTCTCTGGCCTAAATTTTAAAAAATACTTAGTGATTTTATATATATATATACACACACACACTTTGATTTTTAGGTACAATGATTTGAGGAGGCACTAAAATTGGGAATGAAATACTGGCTATCAAACTCTGTTAAAATGCATATTCTGTGCAGGGAAGAGCCAAATGTGAGAGGTCTGGCATGTTTCTAGGGCCAGATACCGCGGAGGGCAGGCAGCAAAGCTCTGATGTCTGCCCCTCGCCAGTCTCCGCGCTTGAGGTTATCGGTCAGATGTTAGGATATGGCACCACGTTTTTAAAGAGGGAGCGTAGAGGGCTGCGGCGCTGCCTGTGTGAATCTGCTCGTGCAGCTGCAAACTGAAGGTGCCATCCCATAAACATTACAGCAGGTAAATGCATTTCGGATGCGAATGGTCCCGTCAGGCGAACAGCTCGATCATGGATGAGCAACTGCTCACCATGCAAGTCGGTGCTTCACATCCCAGGCTGTTACGTGCTTGGGTGGAAATTTTAAAAAGTCCCATTTTGGGTGAGCCCGGCACCTAATTCCAGCAGGTAATTGTGGGAAGGCCGTTTTTTAAGGGGGCGTTGCCGCTTTTGTTCAAAGCGTGGTGACATTTGCAGGCAGTTTCCTGCGTTAACGTAGATCTGCACTACTGCCATCGCCTCTTCTCATCTGGGTGGATTGTGAACTGCGCTGGATGTGTGCTTTAAAAAACACGAGTCTTGTATTAACTTCTGGAGTATCTCATTGCTGATGAAGCTTCATTTGATCTTAGCAGATGAAGTTCAGCTGGAGGATAAAGCCCATTTCTGGGATTGCATAATTTTGCCCAGGGGTGAATGCTGCTGTTTAAGTCTTCCTGTTTTCCTCTGGGGAGGGGAGGAGGGAGAGGACCAACTAGACAAGAATCAGTTGCTTTGCTTTAAGAGAATGTGAGGAAATGGCATCTTCCAATAAATGCAGATTTTATTAAAGTTGAATGCCGTGACAGACAGTGTAGCCTTAGAACTTCAGATGTGGTATGTAAGCAGAGCAACTCCGCTGAGAGTTGTGTGCATTGCTAAGATTAATGAAATACACTGTGCAAAGAAGGGCAATGATTCATGGGGTGAAAATAGGCAGCATCTTAAAGAGCTTGTAAACACAGCTATTAATTTTAGGACTAGAATGTTATACTCTTAGTCTGAGAGTAATGCCACTGCACACCACAATGCTATTTGATGGGTACAAATTCAGCTTTTAAATAGGTTTTAAAAGTGGCCACAGTTGGATGTTTCGTACATCCTTTGGAATATCGTTATGATACTTTACTGTATAGAATATTAATCTCTTCCATTTTAAGCCATCTACACCACAAACCCTGCTTGATATGTTCGCGGCAGTCAGTCAGCCAGTAGCGACGATGACAAAAGGAGCCACAGCCGAGTGCCCCTCCTTTCCTACCTACCTACCTTGGGGTTTCACAGTCTAGAAAGTACTCCTTGGGGTGAGTCACTAAAAAGATCTTGTGGTGGATTTTTTTTTTTTTCCTCTTTTTTTCCACCAGTGTTGATTGTGTTTAGGCTTATTCTGGTGGTGTACTTCACTCTTCTCTTTCATCACCTCAGGTCTCATAATCTTTATTCAATCTCTTCAGTATCAGAGAGGAGCTTTCTCTGGCTCGACACGGCTTTGTAGCGGTCTTCCCAACAGCTCCTGACTTACTCCACTGTCTCGATCTTCCACATGAACTGTATATTTGTTTTCTTTCAAAAGAAGGAAGCCTTGAAATTTGGGTAGGAGCCAAAAGCTCAACTCAAGTTCAGTGATATTAAGTTCCTGTTTAATGGAACACAGCAAAATCACCACAATTTTCTATTAAACCCACTGGCCATGAGTATTTTCTTTAAGCTGAAGGACAAGAAAACATATTTGGGTGCCAGCTCCTTTCGCTGTTGACATAAGCCAAAGGCCCATCTTACCGCTTGTGGGGGACTATTAGTGATCTCTCTGTGTCGATGGGGTGAGCAGAGAGATCGCAGGAGCAGTGTGCTGTGGTCTGTCTGCAGCGGGTACCTTTCCAGGCTGGAGCTGGCGGGTGGTGTGGCCGAGCGGGTGTAGAGACTCGCCTGAGCGAAGTCACGGACAACGTGAAGATCGTTGCCAGTTTCCCATCCTGGGCTGCAGCTGATGATGTGCTCTGGCGCGAACGTGAGCCTTGGCCCCGCTCAGCCTCTGGGCTCTCTGTGAAGCCCCATCGTATTTGCCTTGTATTCTCGATGTTCTTTCGAACGCTAAATGTACCTTTTAGTATTCCTTTCGGAGGTGGGCAGATACAGCCGGAGCCATGGAACTGTGTGAAGTCTGCAGGTTTTTTGACTTTTCTTCTCAACTTTTCAATTTACTGTTCTTACAGGGTCCCGACCCTCTGTGTTCAGACTGAAGAATCCATTAACTCGTCTCTACGCAGTAACCTCCTATAGGAAGTCTCAGTCTAGTTGACCATACTGGTATCTGGATATTTGAAGTGTAATTAAATGTCTGGGCTTCCATGACAAAATCTGTGACAACTGGCATAGACCTGACGGTAATTTGTGCCTGGAGTCTAGCTTGTTTTTAAAAATGAAGCAGTGTTATTTGACAAGCAGCAACCTTTCTGGCCGGAGATGATCCCCATACTAGCCATTAGAATGAGGTGGGAAGTGACGGGGCTTTCCATCAGGGCATGACCCGTGGTTGTGAGCGAGCGATCATGTATAAATGTTCCTGTCTGTAGCTGTTTACATCTGCCTGGGGTGGTGTTCTACATGTTTTTCATTAAGGCATAATAATATTTTGTATCTTCCAGTGTTGCAGTCTCCCTTGCAGAGAAGCAAACCAAATACAGGTACCTGAATACCTGGCCTCCATGTGGTGGAGAAAATACAGTTTTTGGTGAGCCCCACTCACTGCCACAGGGGTTAGCAAAGATGGGCTGTGACTCAGGGCTCGTCCTCCTCTGTAGCAGCCGCACACTCTTTGCACCTTCCTCTGGCTGAACGTTAAAGTTGTAATCCAGTCCTTGGCGGATCGAACTCCTGTTCTTTCAGCCTGGCTTTGCTTGCAAGGCAAACCGAGCTGCATGGGGTTTGTCAGTGCCTTGAGTTGTTCCAGTGTTTGCAGCCTGCTGGAATTT
The DNA here is from genome assembly GCF_000710305.1 of Buceros rhinoceros silvestris. NCBI lineage: Eukaryota > Metazoa > Chordata > Aves > Bucerotiformes > Bucerotidae > Buceros > Buceros rhinoceros. The sequence continues at coordinate 20,998 of NW_010407843.1, read as the reverse complement.
TGAGTGCAGCTACCTGAGAGGATGCTGTAACTGCTGTGGTGCAGCACCGTGCACCTCTGGTGTAGGCTCTGCACCCTCCACTGCCAGCCTGGGAAGGGGCAAGGCGAGAGGCTCTGTGGTGTGGCCCTGTCATGCAGCTTCTGGAGAACAAGAAACTTCCAGGGCTGGGAGACGTAGCAGGGACCTGCAGCTGTTTAACAGGGGGCTGGGATCAGTGAGAAGGTGAGCAATTTTCTAACCGTGGGTAAATCCTGCACCTGGAAAGAGGAAAGGACTCGGGAGACTGAGACCGGGGTGGGAGCAGGCCACCAAGCGCCACTTTGGGTCGTACATCCCAGCACTGGCAAACAAGGCTTTATTTTTTTCATCTTGTAAGTCATGATAGACAAGGCTAGAGAATAGGAGAATGGTCTCTACGCCCAGTTAGCTTTGTGCATCTGAGTCAACTGTTTAATCTTCCGTGATCAAAACCTCCTCTGCAACAGACCTGTTCTGTAAAGCAGCTGAACTTAAGGACCTAATAAAGGGGGTATTAATGCAGGTGTTTGTTACGTGGGGAACATAGAGTATGCAATGCCATTCCCTTCTGCTGTAGAGCTGCATGTGTTTTTTATTTCCTGTGTATAGATCAGCGTGTTTTATTTGTTTTGTAGTAATTTGTAATACAGGGATCAATGTATTCTGCAGTAACTTACCCTAATTATTCAAGAGTCATCCCTTATTTAATTGTTATGACTAATTTTTCAGCCTGGTTCTTCAATTAGCTGTGCCATGTAAGGAAGTAAAAAATTGCTTGTCATCATCAATTATCTTATGGAGGAATCATGATTAATGCCACACTAACGTCCAAGCAGATCAAGGAACATTCCTGTAGCTGGCACCCAGGCAAATTTCCCTTGTAGTCACTGTAGACTTTAGCTGATTGAAAACGTCAGGACTACGTCCACATCTTTCATTCTTCTCAAAATCAGGCACTCCAGGTGAATTCCTTCTGTTTCTTCATGGTATTTTGGGGGATGACTGCTTTCTTTGTGGTAGCGCATCAGGGTCTTTCCGAGCCACTGAAAGCATGCACGTCTCACATTTTCTTAGTTATCCTTATCTGATCACCAACATTTGTCCTTTATAGCAATGGCTTCGTTAAATTCTTCAAGGCTTTTGAAAATCTTCTTTTGCCTTCTAAGTTTTGGGCTGCTCTGTGCTTACCTGTGAAAGGGAGTATGTGCATGCCAGAAAAGTTGATAGTATCCTCCTGCAGAGGATACTACCTTGGAGTAAACTCGTCTATTTTGCATTCAGCAATAGCTAAAAGCTTATAGGTATGAAAATCATTATGCAGGCACTTAACCTTCCCTTACAAAGTTAGCTGCCAGCGGCTGTGTCGACATCTCAGCAGCTTCACAGAAGTAGCCATTAGTATTTCCCGTCCTCCTTATGAACTTTAAAAATAGCCATTGTTTACTCATGGTGATAGAAGTACTGCAGATGCAGAGTCCTTTAGTGCTGACAAGCGCAGTGAGAGGTGATACAGGCTCTTCCCTGAGCAACATAAAACCGGACTGATCTACAGACCCAGGCAGGCGGAGCACCAGGTCAGGAGAAGCGCCTTGCGTGCGGTCGCATGGGGGCACTGGGCAAGAGGTGGCAGCAGCACTCGAGTCCCTGGCGGCCTGCTGAGCATCACTGACTCACTGACCTCAGCTACCTCTTGTAGCAGGAATCCATGTTATTTCACCTCACCTCTTGACCATAACCTGCAGAGAAACTTGTCCTTTCATGCAGAATCCTTTTGGTTGGAAGAGACCTTTAAGCTCCTCCAGTCCCGCCCCATTCCCCAGCAGCACCAGGTCCCCCCTGCCCCCTGTCCCTCAGCAGCACCTCCACACGGCTGGGAGACCCCTCCAGGGATGGGGGCTCCACCACTGCCCTGGGCAGCCGGGGACACGCCGGCACAGCCCTTTCGGTGGGGAAATTGTTCCTAGTGTCCAGTCTAAACTGCCCCTGGCACAAGTTCAGGCCGTTTCATCTCGTCCTGTCATCTTTCACTTGGGGGAGAAGACTGACCCCCACCTCGCTCCAGCCTCCTTTCAGGGAGTTGTCGAGAGTGAGGACGTCTGCCCTGAGCCTTCTTTTCTCCAGACTAATGCCACCACCACTCCCCCACCCCTCCAAAGTCCCTCAGCTGCTTCTCATGGGACTTGTTCTCTAGACCCTGCACCAGCTCCGTTGTCCTTCTGTGGACACGCTCCAGCCCTTCAATGTCCAGTGCAGCAGACTTCTGCTTGTTGGAATTCTTGCTAATATTTCTGCGACGGTGAAAGTTGTAGACTTGCCATAGCATGATGTTCTAGGAAAAAAGTGTATGCTGGTTTTAGAGAGGTGCTTGCTTCCTACAGTTTACCCAAGCAGATTAAGATCTGAGATTTTCCAAAATACTTGTATAAATATGATAAAATGCAGTGAAAAACTATCTTCAGCTACAGTAGCTACCTATTGCACTCACAACAAACTCAGGATGGAATGTGCTGGCCACCCTGTATGAAAGCAGTGGAGTTCAAATGCTTGGTTTTTGTTAACAAAAGTCATTTACATGGAAAAACAACAGAGCTTTTCTGGAAAGCATTGAAGAACTGAACTTACGTGGGAACCCACAGCTTCTGAGCACCCTTTTTGTTGGTTTTTTTCCTCTTATCCATACCTAAAAGTGTATCCAAGTATATCATTAATCAGTGATACTATGCTCCGAACAGTGACACTCCTTCCTCTCCTCTAAGATTAAATAATTTGGTTCTGTAGGAAACATACAGCTGAAATGTTTTCTCAGCTTTTTATAAAGAGCAGCAGAAATGAGTCCTGTGGTGGGATGCTGTGGCGGGGGGGAGGCCAGCTGAAATACCACTGCTCCAGCCAGAACGCAAGTCGATGTGCACCTTATTTAACGCCGGTGGTTTCAAAGCTAAACGTAATAACTGGATGCTGTGCCGGCATCCCAGTAGCACGCGTCTCGCACTGAGGTAGTATCGTAGGCTTTCACTCTCAGCTGTTCAGATTCCTGCGTCTGAAGTGGGGTTCGTGCAGCATAAACTGGCTTTTCAGGTGCGTTTAAAAGTTGCATGGTGGCAAAACAAAGAATTTGAAGATTAATAATGGAGAGATGAATTGCGTTTGTACCGTGGTTTTTCATGTCCGCTGCTGTGTCTCGTGGCCGCGGCGTGGGACTGGTTGCTCAGAATGCTTGCACTGCGTTCAGTGGTGGCCCCTCGCATCAGATGTGGGAGGTACAGAAAGAAGTGAAGAACAAGCTGGCTTCATCAACAGCCTCTTCTCTCACGAGTGGCTTGTGGGGGCACTGGAAAAAGCCAGGACTCTGCAAGTCCTGAGGGAAAGGTTTTAGACAAACAACGTCACCTCTACCATAGCTGTCTCAGGCCCACGATAACGAGGTGTTCACTTTCATCAGGCACTGTGGAGTTTTCCAGGGTTCACAGAGCAAGAGCCACAGGGCTCTTGCAGGACACTTAAATCCTAGTGATGGGCAATGTGCTCCAGCTTCTCCTCTGTTCCCTAGCAGAGGGCTGGAGTAAAGCATGGTCCACTGGCCTGTGGGGTCGGGGGTGGTCTTTGTGGTGTCCAGGAGGAGAATAGGTGAGGGAAAGTTCAGTGCTGGGCAGGATGTCCCATGCCCTGCGGTCTGAGGAAGGTGACCTAGTGCCCCGGTGTTTCATGTGCTGCAGGCTCTGTTGTGCAGTGCCGTCCGCTGAAGGACAGCTCACAGGCCCCTGGGGAGGGGGTCCGGATTGGCCAGGTCAGGGGGAAGGAGCAGAGGAAGGGAGAAAGGTTTGGGAACTTTGTTCTCAGATGAGAAGACTCAAGACTCCCCTTGTTCCTGCTCTGGGAGCTTTAGTGGTGTTGCAGCATTAGGTGGGTGCCTGTGCTCGGAGCAGCGAGCGGGGTTCCCCTCTGCTTAAGCACAGCTACAGCTGGTAACTGGATCCAGTTCATCACCACACTGGCTGCTGGGGGCTCTATCAAATTGGAAGAAAAGGAAAAAAAGTCGTGATTTGCAACCCGCTCTTCTAAACGGAATGAATGTTTTCAGGCCGTTCAGCGGCTAGGGGGCTGGCGAGGCTGTAAATCCACACAGGCTGTTGTCCGTACTGCCCAGGAGCGTTCGGCTCCAGCAGGAACTGCTGCCAGTGAGACAGGGAATGAGGAGAGGTCTCCAGTGAGCGGCAGGTTGCAGAATGTATTTTAAATAGTAACAATATTGTTTGGACTCTCATAAGGGTGGTGACATGCATCTGTAGGCTTTGTTAGTAAATAATTATGGTAATGAAACTAAAAATACGAAAATATTTCCTTTGAAGTTATAACTCAGAAAACAGAATTTAAGCATTTAGGGAGAACGTTCCTTACTGCAAAGGAAAATAACTGGTGTACGGACCGGTGAAGGCTGCTCGGTTTTGATCTGTAGATAGGACCTTGCTCCCAACACTTACGTGTGGGGAAGCATTCACACAGAACGTTCACGTGGCTTCAGAGCAGAACATGTAGGACGCCAGAGTCAACCCCTGGAAGGTGACTCACAAGCAAAATCAGTAAGAGTTTCAAGAGTTCATCTGAAATAGTTGCTCCATGAGGCAACCATCCACAAGTCAGTCTGCTCTAAGGACCAGTCTGGGACCAGTTTCCAAAGTATACGAACACCAGTAGGTTTTGCCAGTTGGCGGCTGGGAACTGAAATATCTGTTACTTCTTAGTGCAAGTACATCATGCTAGGGCCTGAGGTTTAGAAGGTTAGCGTTTGCAAGTGATTTATGGAAAACCTTTGTTGTTTCATCCTGTAAAACGCTGTAATTCAGCTGCTGCCCAGAGCATTGTTAAGCTTGAGGGCATTAAGTGCTGCAATGGTTTTGTTTTAAAAATCACTGTCTTAATGCGTTTTGGGTGTTTTGAACTCCAAAAGCATTCTCAGAATATTCAGCATTTCTCATTACCAAAACTGATGCTGAAATAAGCTGTAGATTTTTTTTTTTAAAAAACTAAGTAATCCAGCTCAGACTATGTTTTTTTAATAAAACCTTTCCAGTCAAGGGGATGCAATAGGTTTCCAGGCTTAGGACAAACTGTTTTGATGCTGCTGATTCTGAAGAGGGAACCACTTTTAAAATACTTCAACATCTGTTTAACTGGCATTCTGGCATCACTACCTTAAATTGCTCCAAGCTGAGTCAGGGTAGTATTTTGTTTAGTTTATTATATGTATTTGTGTAGGTCACTGCACCTCCTGTTTTTGCATGATACCATAGACTGGGTTTCTCAGCCTAAGCGTGGCTAAGACAAGCACCAGTGGAGTGTGGGGAAAAATGTACAGCCCTAATAGATGTGCTGTTATGCCCTGGTGAATTTTGTTGTTGTATTTATTTTGCTTGGAAAGAGAAAACAAGTAATTAGCCAAGAAAGCTCACAGCTGCGTGGCGTACTCCCCTCTCTCCTCTATGCATACAGTCTATTGGTATGTGCAAAAGTGGCACTAATGAAATATAAATAGATCCTTTTCCTGCATGGAAAAGACTTCTAGCGTTGAATAGGAATGAAAGCAATAGGATTCTTTGGAAATTCTAGTTATTTGGTTCCCAGTTTGGATTTTGGGCTCTGAAGCCCTTTGTGATTCCATAAATGGTGTGATGCTGCCATGGGATTCTGGGATTTTTTTTTTTTCCCCCTGTTTTACATGTTTATTTAAACCTGTTGAGAGATGGGATCATGTTTCTGGATTTTTGTAGCCATATTATTTGCTGCAAAAATCTAAGCTTGTATTGAAGTTCTTGTTTCTAGGCAGCTATGGTCATAAAACCCCAACCTGAGCCTCCTCAAACCCCCTCAGAGGCATCTGGTCTGGTATGTGCCTGACGTTATTGTGGAAACCCTGAAATCATCATTCTGAGACGAACTGATCGCCTCCAGGTCGTTTCAGGAGCTACATCATTCTGGTGCCTGCACATGGCAGTGAAGAGCCTGCACTGATAACCGCTGGCTCCTGGTGCGGGGAGGCTCCTGAAGACGTGCGCTACCCACTCCTCGCCGGGAGCCTCCAGCCAGCCCCTCGGCAGGGGCGGGGTGAAGACAGCCCA
>NW_010407843.1:11721-14790 GCF_000710305.1 Buceros rhinoceros silvestris | reverse complement strand
CCCCTCCGCGCGGGGACCCCCCAGCCAGCCCTTCGGCAGGGCGGGGTGAAGGCAGCCGAGCTCTGCTGCCTGGTGAGGAGTGGCAGAGCCCAGCCTGCGACGCGAGCGGCGGGGCTGAAGAACTGCTGTGAGTCAGCTGGCTGCCCGATAGGAAGGGAATTTTATTTTCTTCCTGAAAGTACTGTACCCTGGGAGCGAAATGACTTTTTTCCACCCAAAAACTCCAGGAGGAACCTTTCTTTGTGCAGATGCTCCAACAGGCAGCTGCAGGCCGCCCACGTGCCAAACCTCCTTCTGCCCTGGATTTCAGGCAGCCTCTCTGGTGTGCTCTCTTCCCGCAACCACCCCTTGTTCTGGACTCAAAGCTCCCCTTCCTGCCAGCAGGCACACAGCCTCTGTCCGTCCGTGGATCACGGCTTTCTCCCCTACGATCAAAGTGAGGCCCCAGCGTCCTCTGCTGTTATCTGCCCCCGTTCTAACCGCAGTTCCTGCAGCCCGTGTTGCTCGAGAGGCTTGGCAGGCTCCGAGCAGTGCCTTTCGGCACCGCGCTACTGCCCGCACGCTCCTGCGCGGCACCTGTGCCGCTCGCTCAAGCTGCACAGGCCACCCGCTTGCGGAGCTGGCGGTGCACCAGGTCTCGTTCACTGGCAGTCACGGCCGTTTTGCTCTCTCCTGCTTCTCTCTGAAGAACGCCATCGCGTCCTCTGCCCTTCCGTCACCTGCGGTCACTCTCCAGGTTACTGTTCTGAGTGACTAACAAGCAATGCGATGACCTGGTGGCGTTTATCTCTGTGCCTCGGTAGCGTTTCTGGTCAGAGCTGCCTCACGTTCCAAGCATAGCAGCATCTTCACAGTGGTGCCCTGTGCTCTTCAAGACCTTGCACAAAATTCAGATAGACTTTCTGCATTTTATTTTAAAAGGGAGAAGGGAAGTTTGGCTTCAGGTAAGACAGAATGGATTGGCTTATGTGGGCTTATATGGACTGCATGAAATCCTGCAGATTCCTACACTCAATACCCTCCCAGTAGGACCAAGCGAATGAATGAGTTCTTGCAGAGTGACTCAAAAGAAAACAGTTTTCTTGTTTTTGAAACAAGTTTCCTTTCTAATTCTCCTGTGCTTTCTTGACAATCACCTTTCTGTTCGGGCAGTCCCTTGGCATCAATAGGAAACTTCCTATTTGACCACCTTTGAGAAGTTCACTCAAGTGGCTAGCCCCAGCTCAGCCACATCTTTCCCGTTATCTAGCAGAAACCCTCCTTCAGACTTTCTGCACACTGCGTGGAATTTCCTCTTCTGTCTAGCTGAATTTCTGGACAGCCTTAAACGTGGGCAGTGGCTCTGCAAAATTTTTCTGGGGAACTTGGTAGAGATGGTGAATTGTAACGAAAGTAAAGAACGTAACGTTGTGTCATTCCCCGTGAGACTCGGTTTCTACTGTCCCTTTGCCAGCGTTGTGGTTCAGTGTGTGTACCAGGGGCTGCAGGACCCCCAGCTCCGCAGAGCTGTTCTCAGCAAGCCCCTAAAGGTTTGGGCTCTTGAGGCTTCAACAAGACGCCCTTGTCTCGGAAAGCCTTCCTTTTGCAGGATGTACACGAGTGGACTGCATCAGGGAGGTGGAGGGTAGCTTATAGACAATGGAGAATTTTCAAGAGAGTCCCTTCTTCCTGTAGGCGGGGGTTATGTACAGGAGTCATTAAACTGGCCCCCAGACTGTTTGCGTTTAGTGGTGACAAATCTAAACGGCACCGGCAATGGAGTTAGATAAACTTTGAAATGCCTGATTGTTCTGTTTTTCAAACGCGCCCTTGCAGTAACGTTCAGAGCTTTAATAGCAGTTTCCTTAGAAAGTTCAAAATGTTTTATATGTCATGATGCCAGAAAAATTAGCTTGTAGAGAAACAAAACAAATAAGTAATTCTAAATGAGAAAGGTCACTTTTCTATCCCTTCCTCCTTCCTGCTGGAAACAGTTGTTTAACTGTGTGCGTTTGGCCATCTGAAGTGGTGTCCCCTCCGGCTTTTCTGTCTGCGTCTCTCTTCTGGCATGAAGAGCTGAGCTCTCTTATCGCAGCCCTTGTTTCTTTGTGTATGTGGAAACAGCTGTGGCCACATGTTTATCGTGAAGCCGTGAGCAGCCCCAGTGTGCAGCCCCGCGGCAGCAGGGAGAGCCGTGAGGGCAGTCATGGGTGCGTCGGTGCCCGAGGAGCCTTATCTCGCTGGGAGCGGGACCACACTGCAGGGAGCTCTCGCTTTGTTTCCTCTCTCCAGTGGGCTCCAGTCCCCACCACAACTTTGGACCTCAAGTGCAGCAGGCAGCCACGTAAGAAAAAAGCGTCAGGGAAATGCTGGGTCGGGGTTAAGATGGGGACGTGGGCTAGTGTTGAGATCTTAATTGTGCATCTTGGCAAGCTGCTGAGGTCGCTGGAGCCTAATCAGAGACCGGCCAGTTGGCTAGAACAGGGAACAATCGACGTCCCCAGGGCACAATGGGAGGGGAATTACGTACTCGCAGGCACACAGAGGGAGGAAGCCTCCACTTGACAGAGTGGATATTTTTTGCATGTAGTTCTTTTCTTCCAGTTTCACCAGTGTGTGTTGGCAAAGAGGCGGCAGATCTCTGGACAAGCGGCCAGAGGAAGCGGAGGTACGGGAAGGACTCGCAGCAGCTAATCACTGCAGAGCCCCGTTTCCATACTGCCGCCGCGGCAGGTGCAGGTTATACATACGCGTACATGGGGAAACACACAGTCACCGATGTCACTCGTCATGGCAGACAATTAGTCCCCTTGCACTAGTGGCTGAAACCACTTGAAATTCCTGGGAGAGACACCAATAGTTTTCTCCCCAGCTGTGGTTTCTCTTCCTTTGCTGCAGCCTTACTTGGGGCTTTCAGCTGGCCTTACTGCGACAAACTCCAGTTCTCGCTACTTTATCTCCACGGGCCTTTCTGCCAGGGTCGTGTCCTCTCCTTGCCTCATGGGACAGCCTGACATGTGCGTTACCTTCTCTGCTCTGTCTTTTGTAATGCTTGATTCCTGTACAAAACCCCTTTGTCCTTATTTCCCT
>NW_010407843.1:0-11630 GCF_000710305.1 Buceros rhinoceros silvestris | reverse complement strand
CAGATGCCTCTTCAAGGAGTATGACCTTTTATCTCCTGCCACTTGGTATGTTCACCATTAGAAAAAAAAGTATTTTGCAGAAAGCTACAAAAGACCACAAAGCTTTAAGGCCTCTTGTAAATGTTTTATGATAAATACTAGCCAGGAATATTTTGAGCACACCTGCATTACATCTGGCTCTCCAGTTAACTTGTTTGCCTGAAGCATTTTAATTTTTAATGATATATATAACGATGAGGGCGCTTCGTGCAGTGTATTGGGCACAATAAGAGTTGTAGGTGATTGTGCCTAAAAAGAAGCCGTGCCTCGGACCATGCTACTGACCTCCGTAATCTGGATATTGTTTTTTGTGACAGTAACTAGAGCCAGATGGCACCGAGGAAGGCATAGTGCCTTAATGAAGTATTTGGGAAGGTTTGTTTTGTTGCAGTAGCCAGGGATTACCGGACAGCTGGAGCCTGATGCTTAGCACTGATGTTTGATGTGTTTGACCCAAACGCCCACGCGTGCTTCCACATGCTTCCTAGTAATTTGCTAGAGATAGAGCCCAGTCCTGGCCTGTCCCTCTGAGGGAGGGGCACTTGCCACACCAAGTGACCTTCTGCCGGCACCTGGGCAAAGTAGCTGGGGAAGCAGCTAGTCCTGTTCTTAGCTCGGTGCTGGTTATCTGTGAAGGGACAGCCTGCCAGAAACGGCTGGTGACAGGGTTGTCCAAGGGAGGGAGGTGCTGTGGGTGCTGCTGTACGGAGTTGAGTTTAGAAGGAGAAAAATCTGTGAAGTGTGGATTCAGAAACACAGCTGTTGTTAAATAAGGAGCTGTTCCCAGTAACAAGTATATAGTCAAGATACAGATATATTTTTAAAAATGATTTTTTAAGTATCAGGAAATTAAACAGTAAATGCTGTGGTGTCAGCCAAAGTTAACTCTACCTAATGCTTTTGGCTTGGCCATCAGGGGTAGTAGCAAGCTGTATGTGCAGTTAAATGCTGTTTTTATTTCATTTCGTTTTAAACTTAAAGCCCTTTATGCAGGTTAAACATTCTGGGACTTGTGTCACCCCGCAGTTTCGGGGGTGCTGTGTGTGCGTAACCTGGCGGTGAGTCTGCATTACAGTTCTCCCTCTGTGCCTGGTCTGGAGTGGTTATAAATTTGTGAACAGCTCCAGGAGGAGAGCCTGGCGTCGCAGCCCGCCCTGCGCTTGAGGGTCACCCTGCAGAACCTTTGGCTCAGGATGGCAGCTGCTTACAGGCGCTCGTCAGATTCCTGTGAGGAAAAATCAAACCAGCAGTTGAAGAGCGACTGCAATACCTGGCAGACAGCTGCTCGCTGTGGTCTGAAGCCAGTGGTCTGCTGCTTCCTTGCAGGGCGTTCAGCCTGCCTGGGCTCTGCCGGTCCCCTGAAGCACCCACTTGCCATCCCACTGGGGACTCCTCACCAGGAACGTCCTGGCACTTGCTCACTCGGTGTCTTTCCAATGACCCCAAAGTCAAATGCTCCAGTCGGGTGGTGAGAATCGGGCTCCTCTGAGCTGCCTGAAGCTGTTTCTGCCCACCTCCCTTAGGGTGCGAAGGAGCTCTGCTGTCAGAGCAGGGAGACCTTCATCCTCTGGTCCCCTCCTCCCCTGGGGAGAAAAGTCTCCAGTGATAACTCCACAACATGGGTGGCAGTTTTTATTTTTTTTCTCCTGTATTTTTCAGCAGTGGGTGCCAGCCAGGACTGCTAAGCCTGCAGTGGTCAGGATGACCCCGGCAGGAACAAGAGGGTATTTGACTGGGGGAGTCCAGTGGCAGCACTGTTTGGGCTGGGACTGATGCTGGTAGGACTCATTGTGCTGGAGGTCCTCCTGGAGGACCTCAATACACTAGAGCTTGAGCTTGAAATCTTTGGGTGCTCTTACTGCAAACTGGGTGCGATTCTGGTGCCAAGGGTAACGCGGCTATTTAGGATGTGGTGCCATCTGAAAGAACATCAGCATGGAGACAGGAGGCTTCTGTGGCTTCTGCATTGTTTGTTCTAACCATAAGCAAAGGTGGAAGCTGATGACTGTGGATGGGTTTTGGCTGTGCTCATCTGTGCCCTGAAGAATGAAAGGAGAGTATTATTGCTTTGGATTCTTAAAGCCATGGATTTCGTGAGTGGATATAATAAGAAAAGTCACTTCAGTTCAGCAGAAAAATATTTGGACCCACTGGGCAAGTACTTGTTTTGTTTTTTTTTTTTATCTGCATCTTGGGTAACAAATCTGTTCTGATAAATGCAGACAATATCAAGTCCATTGTTGTTGGCACCCAAAAATAGTAGATAAGTTGTCTTGGGCAGTTCTAGTGGATGATGTCCAAAGATGACAGGCTTTTGCTGCTGATAAGTTCCAAGTAAATGTAGTTTTTTAGGTATATAAGAGAATTGTTGTTACTTCTGAGTACTGAGTGTTCCTAGTCTAGTTACGTAAGAACAAACAGTGACGAAGCTGGCTTGAAGCCTTCTTCAAGGTTTATTTGGATCACAAAGAGAGTTCCCTACTCTGTAAAAAGAGAAAACTGGGTTGATTTCACACTTGAAGCCATTCACTGCGAATGTCTGTAGCAACACCTGGCAGAGGTCCCACTATCACAGCGTGAAGGCACCAAACTGTGTATCAAAAATACAAGAAGAGCAAAGCAGGCAGGCGGGACATCTCTGTCAAGGAAACTCATGTCCCGTTCATTCAGCCCTACGGTATGTTTTCTGTAGGCATCCTGTGCCGCCTCCAGGGTTTTAAAATGGACCATAACAGCTTGTTCCTGCAGACAAAGCCTAGTGCTCATTAGTACTCGCCAGGTCAAGCTCTTCATTTGTGTGTGGGCAGAGACCCCCCCACTGACTCAGCTTATTGCAGGGGGAGCTTCACAAGTTAAAGCAAGAGTAAAAATTAGAATCACATTATAAAGTCGTTTTGGTTGGAAGAGACTTTCAAGGTCATCAAGTCCGTTGCACTCCTGCTAATGCATAAGAATGCAATTAAAAGCCAAGTGATTAGGCTTTAGAAGTCATAGTTTGGGCTTCTTGATGAGATAAAAATGTCAGTTGCCTGAAAACCTGTGGTTTGCCGGTATTATAGCTAGGTCTCATGTAGGGACCATATTACTGGTATATAGTGAAGGGGCTGGGGAGAGTCCAGTGCTGTTTGATGCCCAAACTCCATCAGTGCCCCGCTGAGCCTGTAACAAGGCATCTTGTCACCTTGGCCTCTGTTTCCCTGCCAGTAAAAAGACAGTGAACCCGGTTTCCCACCAGGACTGATGCATCATAAGACATTTTAGAAGTGCTTTAAGATCTTCACAGGAAAGCTTATGCTTCTACAGGAGAATAGAAGGTACTTACTTATGTATGTGGTTGTTGCTGTGATAGATTCTTCAGCTTTGTCTACCTCTCTTATGCTTTTTATGCTTTCCCTGCTCGTAGCTGTTTCTCCCATTTCTGTCCTTGCCATTCCACATTTGACAGTCATTCCCTTCACACCAGAGATTATCTACAGTTTAATTCTAATTCAGTTCAATTGTGGATGATCTTCCCTCCTTTCGTCTTAGTATTGGTAAAGGGTGGGAAGTGAGTGGAAGATGTCTCTGTCTGCGTAGGGACATGAATGGGAACGTCTGAGAGCACGTGGCCAAAAGTGAGGGGTCAGGAGTAGGTTTAAATACAGCAGTAGCTCGAAGACTCTGTGTGACACCTCAGTAGCACAATAGGCATTTGTGCTTTAGCCTTCGCATTTCCTTCATCTTGGGTACAGATACTACTTCACTGATCTGATGTGTGAGTGCTGCGGTATTTATGGCCAGTTCTGGTATCCACAACATCATCCTTCGTTCCACTGACGTGAACGTTTTCTGCAATTAGCTGGCAGAGGGAGCCCCAGCCAATCTGAGAGCTTTCTCTTGCTGTTTACTATCATTATAATAAGATATCTGACTCATTCCGTAACAGCATTAGTGTTGGGTCCAACCCAAAATCTTTGGAATCAAAATGCTCTGAACTTTGGGAAATGGTCAGACCCAAATTTTGTGGCTTGGCTCAAGCTCTGAATGAAATGCAACTAAACATGCCTAGGATTAGAAGTCCGGTGGAGTCAGAAGCTTTACTTTCTTTTGGGAGTTTGGGTTTTTTAATCTCCATTGTTTGCCATGCTTCTCAGGTAGGACTTTGCAAATGCAAGCCAGGTTTCTCTACAGTCTTTCCCCCCGATCCTTCCATAGGCACACATGTGGATTAGTTTCCACTTTGATTTCTAGTTCTGTTTTCACCTCTGTAGTGAGAGGAAGAATTAACACAGTTGTAGACTGGATGTTTATAGGCTTTAGGCCTTTTTTTTTCTTTCTTCTGCTGCATAGTTGGATGCATACTCCTCTATGCCATTCTTGGAAAAAACACTGGTGATATGGTTTTAATTTAAAATTGGTCCGACATCGGAAGCTAACCATCTTAAGTGTCCAGATAATGCTTTCCCTGTGTCCATCTAATGCCTTCCCTCTAGAGAGCTGGGTGCTATTGAGTCTTTGATACGCATGGTCCGGGGCTCAGCGGGCTCTGTGTGCTTTAGAGAAGTGCCCAGGGTACCTGTGGTGGTTTGGGAAAGCGCTAAATGCTGCCCGATAGCTAGAGGGGGGCTTGGGGGCCCTGGGCGGGCTCTCTTGTTTTGATACTAGTTTGTTACTTGACAGATGACAGCCTGATTGTTTTTTTTGAGAAAAGCGGGAGCATTTCTCTGCAGCAACTAGCTCCTGCCTTTACGAAAAGCCAGATCACAGGCATTTCTCTTACCTTTTCTGTTCAACCCCTTTATAAGGGAAGATTAAGGAAACCTCCCCGGGAAGTGATGTTTGAGTCCTTTTTGGATCTCAGCGGCTGGATCTGCATGAGGGGAAGGTGGTATGTGCTTATGCGCCTCAGCGACGTGCGAGGCTGGCACAGGCAAAGACATGTGGAGCTGATTTTCCTTTCTCTGCAGCACCACTCGTGGCTCCCCCTTCTTCCTGCCAACAGCCTCCCCACAGCCTGTCTGCAGCGCTGGGCACAGCTGCCACATACCTTGAGTTTCAGTGCTGCCCCTTTGCTGCACCTCCTCAGAGCTGTGGTGGTGGTGATGGGGCTGGCACAGCACCCACCCCATGGTGGGCTCTGCTCTGTGGGCACCCTGGCAGCCCGGCTGCCTCCCCGCCGTCCCTGCTGGGATGGCAGGAAGCTGGGCAGAGAGCCCTGCGAATGCTCCGTGGTTGGGAGAGACCGCAGAGCTGCAGCTGGTGGCTTGTGGGATGGACCCGACCCGTGGTGGGGCCTGGCTCCATGCCTTTTGCTTGGAGAGGACGGGGAACAGGAGCTTGGGCACAGCAACTCCACTGCTGCTCGTTTGCAGCAGCTGCAGACCTGGCCTGGCTCACTGGAAGAAACACAAAACATTCCTGAGCCTGGAGGGGATCCATAGCTCAGTTTTGGGCTTAGGATCCTCTCCATATCCTTTATTTCAGTGTTTGTGAGGTTCATATTTGTATTAACTTTGGAGGGCTGTCAGGAGGAAGGCAGCTCAGCTCAGACGGATTGTGGTTAGTGCTGCTTGTAATGCTGAACGCAAGTGCTCCAGTTCCTCGACACTATCGCCACTGGGAAAAAAAGGTAAAAGTAAGGAGAAAAAAAAAAGGAGTTTAGGTACATTGTGTTGATAATGTCAGAGTGGTGGACACCCATAGGTGTACATTCTAGACATTCCTTTACATGTTGTGCCTGAGGAAAAAGAGCTTTCAAAAGTGAGCTTCGTCGTGCATCATCCAGACCTTATTGTCTGAACAAGACGGCAAAGGCTCAGTCGACTAACCTTCTCCTAAAGATAACAGGGTGGGTTTTTTTAGCAAGCTCTGTATATATTACTTAACGTTAAAGGCTGAGGTAAATTATGTTCCTCGAGAAATGCCAGCTGAATAAATCCTTCCTCCTTGCCACTCCTGTAATGAAGGGCTTGGCATTTTAAAGCCCTGAGCTGTTGACTCCCCTGGCTTGCAGAAGTCCCCTTTCTGCCAGCTCAGCTTTCCAGTGAGCAGTGCCTCTGCTGCTCTGCACTCTCCATCGATGGTCCGTTACCAGGGACCCTTCCTGAGCCCTCACGGGAGGCCAGGCTCCCATCCCCAGGATCCCCAGCTGATCTCTGCCAGCACCCCATGGGTTGTCTTGACACTTAAAGCTGTTCAGCTGTACAGTAGCATCTGCCACATTAAACTCCTTTCTCTCGTTACCTGCAGCCCCTCGAAAACCTTTCCGCAGAGTGGCCCATATTTTAGGTGCAGGCTGTGCCGTACCCGGCGAGCGCACGGTGTATCTGTGTACTCTGTGGTACGTGCTGATCGAGCTCAGCACGGCTGCTCTCTGGTGCTGCTTTATAACACTAGAAATATGTGCTTGTGCGTAATGTCAGGTCCCAGCTGTCATGTTTATTCTGTGGCCGCCGTTGCCGGTGCGATTTGGGCTGTACCTCTCATCATCATGTCTTGGCTTCGCGGACGAAGATTTGGGAAGGGCTTTACCCACGCTCACTGCAAGCGCGCTGGTGGCTGAAAAGGCCAATGCGGGATAGGCAAGACCGGTTGCAAAGAGCACAGCAGAAGGTCTCCTTGGGTGGTACAGTCGAGGCACGGTTCTTTCTGTGCTGTCTTTTCTCCTTGAGACTGATTCTACGCGTGCTCTCAAAGGAGGCAGCAGCGTTATGTGTGGTGTGTCTCCAAATCTCCTGACTGGAGGCCAGGGTGGACCACTGATGGTGGTCGATATGGCCAAGGCTGAGGTGTTGTTTCAGGGAGTCCTTACATCTCCTCTTTGTGGCTCTTCTCTGGCGGCAGCCGGGGGCGAGTTCACCGTAGAACACAATCTTAGGGAGGGGGTGATGAACACAATCTTAGGGAGGCGGTGATCCGCCATCCTGGAGATGTGCCCTGCCCAGCGCAGCTGCGTTTGCAGCAGCATGGCCTCAATGCTGGTGACCTCTGCCTGCTCAAGGACAGCGACGTTAGTCACGAAGTCAGTCCAGTGGGTGTTTACGATTGTACGGAGGCAGCGCTGATGGAAGCGTTCGAGGAGTCGCAGGTGGTACCTACAGGAGTGCTTTTAGGCGTGTGAAAGCCGAGTGCACCCTGCTGTTTGTCCCTGTCCCTAGGTCTCTGCAGCCAGAGATCCCTGACACCAAGCTGCCTCGCAGTCCAGGCTCTCGTATTCTTTCTCCAGACTGGAAACAAAATGCTCAGCTCCTTTTTGTGAGTTGCTCACCCACCTTTCTGTGCTGCACTGGGAGAGGGCTCGGTGGTGCTCTGTGAACTCACCCCTCCAGCTCTGGCTGGTAGGGATGGTTCAGTATTACTTAAAAAAAAAAAAAGAGAGAGAGTGGGAGGAAGATACTAAAGTTCTGCAGAACGAGGCTGAACTGATGGTATTAAACGCTTATTTGTGCTTTCTTCCGTGTTACCACTGGAAAATGAGAATGTGAGGGTGGAGGAGAGAAAAGCATGTCACGGCACCGCCTTTGAGCAGGCACACAGCAGCCCTGAGCGTGAGTGCCTGGCTGCGAGGGGCCGGGTGCAGCGTGGTTCTGCCTGCGGTTAGGCTGCTAGGTGTGAGCGGCTTGGCCACCAGCAGCCCCACAGCACTTAAAGGTCGTCTGGCCCAGGGTTACTTCCACCAGACTTCAGCGAGTGTGAATACGCCAGGCGTTATATAACCGAGGAGGAGGGTGAAAATTGTGGTGCCCACAGATTGAGTGGGGAGGGTTATGTGTGTTAGTAATGAGTAATTTAGAACATCTGCAGACTTTTTATTATTACTTCTTTTAGTGTTTTCCATTTCCCTCTTTGTGGTAGAGCCATTTCCAGACAGCCTGGAGGCAGTGCTGGTTCCAGCCACGGATGGTTTTGAAGGACTGGATGCCTTTCGTTAGGGCAGCGCTGAGATCCAGCCTTCGGCGCTGGAATCCAGATTTGGCTCAAACAATCTCCATTTGCCCCATCTGCGTACACAAGGAAACTCGCCCCTCCTGCCCGTCACCCAGCACTGGAGGTGGCTGTGTAGGGGGAGCGCTGCCCTTCCCTGCGTCAGCGTTCACCAGCTGATGGGGCGCTGCCCGGCGCCCTGCGGAGGAACCACGGCGGTCACCGGGGTGGACACACCTCCTGCAGGCTGGTGCGTCAGCTCTGCCCTTGAGCTCGGGCTTGTGGAGACCCCCAGTTTCTCTCTGCCGACACTTCACCCCTCCATCCCTGCAAGCACAGTAACATCAGCAGCACTTACAGCGTCCTTTCCATCCAGGAGTGGTTTAGGATTTTTCAGAAAGCTGTAAAAAACCGTAGTCCTCTGCTCGCAGAAACAGAACTTCAGGCCGTTGCGGAGTGTAGCAGATCCCCACTGCTTGGGACAGGGCCAGCCGGGCTCTTTAATATTCAGCTTTCCATGGTTTTGTTTTAAGGACTGATTTGTATGAGATATTTGAGCATTACGTTCCTTTGTTGTCCACTTTCAAGAGAGGAGACCTTCCTTCTTCCACATCCGCAGTTTAATCTGAGGGCTGAAAATAGGTATTTGGGGATTCCGGTGTTATTTAATTTTCCCTATTAGGAAATGAGTCACGAGTAAGTGACAACACTGTCTCCAGTCACTCCCCTCCAGTCAGAGGGAGTCAGATGCCGGGGACTCGTCTGCTAATCGTGACTTTTAACTGCACAGGCGTACAGCCATTCTCTGAACCGTACCCTGTTTTAGGAGTTCGTTTTGCCTCTTATTATTTTTCTTCCCAGCAAGCTGAAAAGGTCATTTCCCTCTTTGTCAGAGGGGACACGTCCTGAGAGGTCCTGAGTGCTTTTTCATTCCAGTAAGTTGATGGGGTATCGCAGATGGTCAGCAGTGCTCAGCACTCCCTCCATCAAATTCGCCGCAGAAGCGTCTCTTGGCAGAAGCACTCATGAAATCACCCATCAATATCTCTGCATTTCAGCTGCTGCCTACTCACTGCGCTGATAGAAAGTCACGTGCATGGGCAGGGCTGGGATGGCCTTGCTGGAAAGACAGACAAGTCGTTTCTCTTCCCTGGGAGACAGAAAACGCTTGGGGTGTTCTGCTTCATGCCAGTGCCACTTACAGCCAGATCTTTAAGTCCTGTAAAGCTCAGCTTACCCTCAGGGTGTATACTGCTTGCTCCCTTAGGATAAGTTTTAAAACCGAATGTAAAAAATCAACTCTGCTGTTTTTATTTGTTGCTCCAGACCTTTGCCTCAGCACTGTAGTCCTTTTTTTATTATGTTATTGCTCCAATATGAAGTAGTTTGTTTCCCCTTCAGAGCTGAAAATTAATTATTTTTAAGAGCAGAACGAACATCATGTTAAAAACCACTTGCTTTCTGCATTAAGGAGTATAACTGACTCTAATTCTAGGGGACAGTTGTGTTGGCTTTAAGGGAGAAGAAAAGTAATTACAAATAACTGTACACAAAGCCAGATGAGATTGGCTGGATCCTGAGGAAAATGAATCTTAATCCCTTGATCTGACAGTCGCCTGGCAGTCAGAGCAGGAAAAGAAAGTCACTGGGTTTTTTTCCACATCTCAGAGGTGGGAAATGCACATCCTACTTCAGAGATGGAAAATGAACGAGTCAGTCTGCTGGGCAGCATGACAATCATACACGCATTCTTTTCTTGAGAAGCTGCACCCAGTCAGGATATTCTCGGTTTCCGGTGATAAGAGCATCACAGGCGCTGCCCCAGCCTCTCTGGATCCCCCTGGTGTGTTTACATACTGTGCCACTGAATGATGGAGGTTTTTACGGTGTGTAGCATGTTCATCGTAGCTGTCACCCCAAGACCTAAACAGAGCTGGAGCCCTGCCATGCTGCTGCTGTGAAGGAACACCGCAGTGAGCTGTTCATGACCAAACCTTTTGCAGTCTGAGGCAATGAGGAGAGTAACAGGTAGAGGAGAGGGATGGAATCTGTCCAGGCGTCCCTGTGTCCGTGCGTTAGGGGTGGGTGATGCTTTGTTTGCGTAGAGAGGGACGGATGCCTTGTCAATGTTGTTTTTCATTTTTAAAAATTTTCTAATGTTCTCATCATCCAGTGGTTTTAACCCATGGCAGGACAAGGTGAGACATTGTCCTCTCTTCCTTTCCAATCCCAAAGCATTCCTTACCAATTTCATTTTAGACCAGTGTGTCTTCCTCTCCCTCCCTGCCCCTCAAAGGGAGTCTGGACTTGTGTCCCCCCCACCCCAGGCTGCAGGTATTTCCAGGTCACGGAGAGCGTCCACAACATGACCGAAGCCACGTGTGTCTTGGCGCCACCGTCTGTAAAGAGTGAGGCTGAGGTCAGGCTGTAAAACAGCAGCTTGAACAAACACGTTTGAACCTTCCGATGTGTGCAGCAGTCGCATAGAGAAATACACCTAAGGAAGACACAGGTTTCCAGAAATCGGGGTAATTTAGCTGGGATCCTTTCCTACGCACCTCAGCTCTGCCACAGCCTGATCCAGCAGCTCTTTGACAAAGCCGCAGGTTTATGTGGGGTGCTAGTGGTGTTTTCTAGCTGCACTGATGCTTTTTCTAACGCATCTGTTGGAGGTGAAGTGAGGTGGGCTCCATGAGAGAGCATGGCAGAGGAAATGGGGGGAGATCTCTGTGCAAAATGTGGTTCATAAAGCAAAGGACAGCTTAACTGTAGCTAGTACCGCCTTTAGAAGAACAGTCCCTACGTAGAGGGATTTTAATGCATTTTTAAGTGCTTGGGTTTTGTCCGTTTTCTGTTCTTACAGCTCTTGTGGCTTCTCGCACTATGCAGAATATATCAACCTCCAAATTGTATGTTAAAAATCACGCAGGTGAGGGGACTGGACCATTCCTCCCTTTCTGTAGATGTGCTGAGAGCACTCATCTGGTTCCCTGCCTTTCCCCTGTCTCCAAGCAGTAAGCCTGAACTAGCCTTTCCTGTGTTACCGCGTCCATCCCAGCCACTGCCACTGTCCAGATGCTCCCTTGCTGACCTGGTGCCAGTCTGTCTGAAAACTACTTCGATATTTTGCCTTCACTTCTCTTGTTCTTCCAGACCCTAAGCGCTTATTTTTCTTCTTTTTCTATCCGGGATTAATCCCTGTCTGCTTCACACCCATTTGTTTGTGTTCCGGGTCTGTCCTCTGACTCGACCCATCCCTCTGTCCTCTCCTGCTCACCCCACTGGCACACCGGGGCAGGACTCAGGCTTTCAAGGGCTTCGCTAACCTGCTCTGGTTTCCCTCAAATACCCTGACTTGGCTAAGAAATGTGCGTCCTCTGCAGGGGCCTGGCAAGGGCTCGGGACGGGCGCTTGTCAGGCTTGCTGTGGTTGAACTCTTCTTGACCTGCCCTCCGCTCTCTTCTACTCGCTGTGGTTGGAACAGCAATTTTCCTAATGGGCCTCATGTCTATGGCTAATTTGTTTTACTTTTGCTTATCTTCGCATGATACCGCTGTGGGTTTATGACTCTGCCATAACCACGTAGTGTGGAGAAATGCAGGCCTGGTGTGATAACAGAGCTGTGGGAAGAGGGGACGTAGCATGCGGTGTAGGGGAGTGCAGGCATGGTGGTGATAGGCAGCAGGGCG
>NW_010407842.1:0-6310 GCF_000710305.1 Buceros rhinoceros silvestris | reverse complement strand
CGGGCAGGCAGAGCCGAGGCGCAGGCTGCAGAGAAGCCCCCGCATCCTCCACACTGGCGTACGATGACTGAGGTAAGAGCGAGACGCAGCGGGTGCGGGACCCCGGCAGACGAGGTGGAACACGGGGGTCTTTAAGGTCCCGTCCCACCCAAACCGCTCGATGGCTCTGTGGTCA
Organism: Buceros rhinoceros silvestris; assembly: GCF_000710305.1. Classification (NCBI taxonomy): domain Eukaryota; kingdom Metazoa; phylum Chordata; class Aves; order Bucerotiformes; family Bucerotidae; genus Buceros; species Buceros rhinoceros. The sequence continues at coordinate 6,135 of NW_010407842.1, read as the reverse complement.
GTGTGTCACTGCCCTGCCGTTTCTCAGGCACAAACAGCTGCCACCAACGCCAGTAGTGCGGGTTTTTGCACTACTGAGCTGCTGGGGGGTTTAACTTCACCCGTTACAGCTCCAGATCGGGTTTACTGGACAACTTGCGTGGATAGCAGTAGATAGCAGTGGATTTACGTAAAGCGGACCTGAACCACTGGGACTGAAAATTAAGGTTTGGAAGTTCTGAAACCTGGAGCATCACCAGGCAGTGCCCAAGGTCAGTCTTGTTTCTTCCTCCTTTCCCGTACGCTGCAGCGTTGATTCCTGTTACAAAGCCAGCTTAGGACACCACAGCCACGTTACCACTGGGTTCCCTCGTGCTCCTCTTCACCTTACGTCCGTTCCCCAGCTCGAAAAGGCCAAAGATGGACAGTACAAACCCATTCGGTGTGGTACGGATTTATCCAGCCCCCAGCACACACCCGCTACTCGCTGTGTCCCACTCGCCGTGGTACACGCACAAAGGCAGTGCCAGCTCTTAAGTGTGAACAAAGGGACCGGCTGCCCAGGGCGGCGTGGAGTCCCGTCCCTGGAGGGGTTTCACAGCTGTGTGGAGGCGCTGCTGAGGGACAGGGTTTAGGGACCCTGGCAGTGCTGGGGAACGGCTGGGCTCGATGTTCTTAAAGGTCTCCGCCAACCCGGTGATTCTGTGATACAGAAGATCCTTCCTAAGGCAACAGAACTTGTCCAGCATCTTCAAAATCATCAGGAATCTTCGGGGAACAAGTGAAAGAAAAGCAAAGCACCAGACCCGCTCCTGGTCAGCGTTAAGATTTATTGTTACAGCTGGAGACAGGCAACATTGTTTTCAAGAGTACACTGCACCTTTAAGCTTTTCCTGGAGACAGGTTCAACGCGAGTTCTTGATGCTGTTACTGCTCCTGGGTAGCTGCTCTGCAGGACCGAAATGGCCCACATCTACATTCATTTCAAGTTACACTGCAGTTACTCAGTAAACCAGGGTGGAGGTTTAATTTTTCTTTTTTACTCGTTCCAGTCATCTCTTCCTATGCAAAATTAAAGAAAACCACACCATGTATGAAAATTCTGTTTTCTGTATCGTCCCCATTGTTTAGAACACATTACAGAACTTAATTTTTCATGTGAGAAAAGAAAACCTGGGACACTTTCTGGTCCAAAAGTAGTTAAAGAAAGAGGAAAAACCCCGTGAAATACAACTGTATTTTGCGTACTTGTCATGTACAAGCGTGGGCACAGAAACTCACGAAAAAAATTACAAAAAGGGGGCAGGGGGAAGCCTTAGTTTTTACCCTTCTTTTTAAAACAAGACAAGGGAGTCAGTAAATATTTCAACATTTAATTTCTCTTTAAGCATCAGAAGATGAGAACTTTTTAATTTTTTTTAATGATCACGGCTGCCTCCTAACAATTTCAGTGTACGTACTACATTCCACATAATTTGAGTGTTTATGTATGCACTTTCTCAAAATATTCTTTAGAAGCTTCTGGGCTTGGTTTGATCTGTCAAGAAAAGAAAGTTTAGTTATTGTATATTATAACTAAGATAAAAACATTAGATCTGACACTTGATTCAAGAAAATCCATGCATGCTTTACAGAATCAGTAGGTTATTTTGTTTCTGCACTTGCTTGCAAGAGGAAAGCCTAAACGATGTGCAAGCTCCTACCGCAGTCTTGAAGTATGTAACACATTTTTCCTGCTAAATATCAAGCAGGACATTAAATAAGCAAAAAATCTGGAGACGAGTGGTGGAGAGTGCAAGTCAAATTTACAGTTTTAAATATAATTTGTGTCTTCCAAAAGAAAATCAGTATCACACAAATGAACTGCACTGGTCCAACTGATAAAAGTTGGCCTCAGATTTAGGCAATAGGCAGAGATTCGGACAAGCAGCTCAGTTAAAGAAGTTCTGCGCCCTTCAGACACACACAAATACTCCAGTGTCTATATTTAGAAAAGTGGTATTTAGCAGACACTTACTGTAGGGGAGTCTGGAGTCCAGTTTGCCGGGCAAACCTCTCCATGCGTTTCCACGTACTGGAATGCTTTCACCAGGCGCAGGGTCTCTTCCACACTGCGACCAACCGGGAGATCGTTGATACTTAGATGCTTGATGATCCCATTCGGATCGATGATGAAGAGACCTCTGTAATTGAGCAAAGACTTAGGGAATGCAAATCACATTCCAAGACCCAAGAAACGCGATCAACTGTTTCAGCAAGGCAGTTATTCTTAGATGCATGTAGTGGAGGTAGGAGAGGCAACACAGCAGCTGATTGGTAGTGAAGATGACTGGGGGCTGAAGCACCGCCGCTATGAGGACGGGCGGAGAGAGCTGGGGGTGTTCAGCCTGGAGAAGGCTCCAGGGAGATCTTAGTGCACCCTTTCAGTACTTAAAGGGGGCTACAGGAAAGATGGGGAGAGGCTCTTCATCGGGGAGCGTAGTTATAAGACAAGGGGTAATGGTTTCAAATGGAAAGAGGCGAGATTTAGATTAGATGTTATGTAATGAAGAAATTCTCCCCTGTGAGGGTGGGGAGCCACTGGCACAGGCTGCCTGAGAGTCTGTGGATGCCCCATCCCTGGCAGTGCTCAAGGCCAGGCTCGATGGAGCTTGGAGCAACTTGCTGTGGTGGAAGGTGTCCCTGCCCATGGCAGGGGGCTGAATCTGGGTGATCTTTAAGGTTCCTTCCAACTCAAACCATTCTGTGATTTTGTGTTCAAAAGCCAAGAACCATCCAACTGCTACAGTACTGTGAAATTACAAAGTAATTACATGCATAAAGACTACAAAATCAAGACAGATGGAACAAAATCAAGACAGGTAGAACTTCTAATTCCATCTGTATGTCCAAGCTGACAGCTGGCATCCTTCCCATGTCTTTTTGTATGAAAATCCAAAGGTATTGAATGAAGAGCTGCTTATGCATTAAGCTACTCAGTTAAACCCTGCTGCATATAATCGTTTGTGAAAACCAAAGTTCCAGTCTTACCATACCAGTTGATCAATCAACAACAAATGTCAGAAGTTCCTGGAGGTCTGCAGAAGACTCCTACCCAATCTAATGTTTCTCAGGCATCACTGTTTGCTTTTAATAAGCAACATCTTACAGTCTTCATTTGATCCGTGGGCGGTTTCCCCTGAGCAGGGGACAGCAGGGCTCACATTGTTTTCGACTGGGCTGTGTCCTAGCAGAGTTACTGGCGCTCACGCGTTACCTTAGTGCTATGCCAGGTCCTTCTAGCAGCACACCATAGTCACGGGAGATCTGTTTGGTGAGGTCCGACAGAACCGGAATATTCATTTTGCCCAGACCGCCGCTCTAGAGAACACAGTCAGATTGCACTTTGTTATGACGCTTTTCAGGGTTATCCTTCATGAACCCTTGCTGGGTTCACTAACAGCAAGACACGTTCATGTTATTTGCTCCATGAAAGCAACCGTGGCAGGGGGGGCACAGGAGGGTTATTGTTTGGTTTTTTATAGCTGTCTGGAACGTTAGGTTTCTTTGGAACATGAGAACTTCTTTCGGACCAAGCACTTTAGAACTGCTCATTTGGGTGATGAAAGGCTACCCTGAGGCAACAGTCATAAATTTTGAGAAAGATTTCCCTTGTGCCCCATGCACGAGCTTTGAATACAAAACCTTCTAGTGCATATTTAAGTGTTCAAAATTAAACAAACTGAACATGGTGGGAAGGGGACCTGCACCTTATGAATAGCCAAAACACAGGGCTTCTAATAGCCATGCTGCTGCTCTCTCTATTTAGTACATGCATTATTTTTTTTCCTCCCTCAAATCAATTTAAATACCATTTGGAGAGTCAACCACGATTTCTTTGAGTTTTGCAATATACTGGAACTGGGAGAGATGAGCTCTCTATCCTTGAAACGAGCCCAGAGTTTGTTAGCTTTTCTATTCCTGGCATCATCAGTGAATCATTGTGTAACCTCAGCCAGTCGGACCCTGATCCTGCAAATGCTCGTCTGCAGCAGAGTTCTCCTCTGCCGAGCTTGGAGCACAGAGGCAGTAGAAACCTGCACTTCTCCCAGAAACCACAGAGGCCTTCACTTCTCCCAATGTCAGTTTCCCGGCTGCACCACCAGAGAGTTCCTTCTGCCCTTGGCAGGGTGTCCTGCTGCCTGTGCACTGCGCAGCACCCGACTGGAATGTGCCAGAGAGCTTCTGCATACAGCAGCAGAGTCAGTCCCCATCCACGCTCGGAGCTCTGAGCAAAGCTCAGAGAAAATGAAATACTCCCGACGGGCTCAGCCAAGCCGCGCTATGTCTCACAAACCCTCCTCCCTCCCATGTTACCATGGCAGAGCTGCGCATCTAAAGGCAGCGCAGCCCGCGAGCGCGGTGATGGACTGCAGTCCACAGCACGGTTAACAACTCATGGCACAGGCACTTCTGCACCTTCCTGTGACAATTCTGATTCTCTACAGCAACCAAACCAGTGAAATGCTTCGTGTGATGGCAAGCACCTCCTCCTATATACGTCTGAAAGAGGCTCCTCTCCCGTGTGGGGCTCTCTACCACTTTATTTCCCTGAAGAAAGCTGAGGACCTCTGTTTGTACCGCCAAAGTGGAACCGTTTCAGTAAGTGCGAGTTAATGATTCAAGGGCTCCACTAGGCTGGTTGTTCTCCTGCTTCCAATCTGAAGCCACCACCGTTAGCTGCTGGTTAACAATACTGACTAAAGAGCTGCTGTTCATCTTCTGTGACGGTGCGCACAGACCAGCAGCTGTAACCAGCAGCTCAGGGCAGTGACATATACACAGAATATATGTCTTTGGAGGTAAACACACAAGGAAATGATGTAACCTACAGGGCTATCAAAAGAGCCAAAAAAAATTGAAAAAAACCTCCACATTATTAAGGAAAAGCGCAAGAAACTAAAGACTAAGGCCAGAATTATGTCATCAAGCACAGAAGTTAATCCCTTCACGTATCGCTTTAGGCAGACTATTGAAATTGGTGTTTGCTCAATTGTTTATTCAATTCTTCTTCTCAGGGCCTCTTGTGAAAAGAAAACAAACCGACAGAGAAAGCCCCAAACAGCTGCTCGGTTCATACCTTTCGTGGTGTATTTATCCAGGCCAGATGACAAAAATGGGAATCCACAGAAACTGCCACCACGTCACAGTTCACATCATGAAATTCATTTGCTTTGTTGCTGAAAGCCACAATTTCCGTGGGGCAGACAAAGGTGCTGGGTGGGAAGAGAGAGCAGGCTGTAATGATTCTGCAATCTTCCCAGAGAATTTGTCAGAAAAGACTCCCCTGTTTCTAGGCACTAATGCCACAGGGCGTTTTCTTCAGCCCTAGGATTTTAACCCTGTTTCCTGCTCACTGTTAGTTTCGGTCAGTCTCAAAACAACAGTCAGAGCCACCTGGCCAGCACACCAGGGTTCTGCTCTCCGTTCCAGACACAGCGCTTGCAAAGATGAAGAGACCATCTCTGCTAGACGCTCTCTGGACAGAGGTTTGGAAACTGTGGCAGAAAGGGCTGCAGGTCACGTCTTTCCCCATCCTGGTGCCCACGTACACCAGGATGCTCTTGGCGATTCGTGTCTTTTGGGCAGGCTCAACCCATCTGCCCACCTTTTGCTTTGGAGCTGTCTAGCTGCAGTTCTGCTGGCACCACTGCTTAAATCAAGAGTCTCCAACATGACCCCGAACTGCACAGCAATGCCCTTAACCCCGGAATCAGACTGCAAGAGGAACCACACGTGCAAGATCGCGTCTACCTCTTGAAGCAGCCCTGCAGCTAGAGGATGCTCTCCAGCCCCCAGACCCATTGCTTGACACCACAGTGGCCTCCGAGTCCTATCACTGATGCTCTGCAGACACACCTGTGTTGAGAGACCAGCCCGAGCGAGGCAAAACCAGCCACTTTAGGCAGCGGCGATCTGCAGGACTTCTGGTGACCTTCAGCAAGGCTGGAGGCCCATCTGGAAGGAGAGAAACACACACTCACAAGTCCAGGGGGTAGAAGAAGAGGACCAGGTATCTCCCCTTGAAATCATCCAGGCTCAGCTCCTTGAACTCGCCGTTCACGACGGCCGTTCCTTTAAAAAACGGGGCGTGCTGTGTGACCGCCGGAGCGAACCG
>NW_010407841.1:640-1191 GCF_000710305.1 Buceros rhinoceros silvestris | reverse complement strand
CGATGGCTCCACCACAGCTTTGGACTCTTTGAGAGTGTTCACGAGGAATGTGGGTCCTCGGCCCGGGAGCAGTCGGTACCAGTAGATATATTCGGTGGCCTTTATATTGGGGTGTGAGCAGTTGATGGCAATGCCAGCGCCCTCGGTGGTCTCTGCCAACGGTTCCTGCTGCACCTGGGCTCTGCCCACAGCCACTGCGAGCAGAAAAAAAATAAGAAGAAAATTCCCTCACAAGCTTGTGAGAAATGGAACGTTAATTTGTGTCACTGGAAAGGATAATTAGGGGAAGCAGGGGCCCATGTATGGAATTCGGTGTTTTGCTAAAAACTGCCAGATCTGCAAAGCAAGCCTGAAACAACGAAAGCCTGAAACAACAAGGATGGAGTTAAAGATCTTATCTGCCACCATCATGAAGCCCATCTGCCACCACCCTAAAGATCGATAACATCCTTTAAACTACCATAAATTTCACCTATAGCTGTCAAGACCGGACGACATCCTTCACCTGCTATAGACATCACAACAATACTGTGGCGAGGTTGGTGTCGTAC
>NW_010407841.1:0-394 GCF_000710305.1 Buceros rhinoceros silvestris | reverse complement strand
AATCCGGCAGAAGCAGCAAGGAACCAACAGAGACGACGAGGAGAAGAGTTTCCAGAGGATGCCCACATCTGCAGTAAGGGGAGTGTCCGTGAATAGCTGGTGGAGAGCTGAATGGGTGAATGAGACTTGGAAGAGTGGAGTCAGTGAAGGGAAAAAAACAGGGATGAGAGGAAAGAAAGTGCAAATGAAGGAAGGGGGAAAGAATGAATGTGTGAGTTGAATGGAAAGAGAGAGAGGAAAGGAAGGGAACAGGGAGGGTTGGACCCAGAACTGAGCGAGGGGTTTGCTGAGGGAACGAGTGGTGGAAACAGAAGGATGGGTGGAGGGGACTATGGTTCGGGGAGAGAGGTCGGTGAAGAAGAGAGAGGGGACGGCAGCCTCTACGGAACTGCGG
>NW_010407840.1:0-23183 GCF_000710305.1 Buceros rhinoceros silvestris | reverse complement strand
ACACACATATATATATATTTTAAGTAGCTCTCCTGAGAGTTCTGCTTGAAGACGCTATAAGACTGCGAAGTCAGTCTGCTCTCCCCTCCCTTTGTATATGCCATTGTTCAGCTCCCGAGCTTCTTTCTGATATTAGAGATGAACTGGTTAATTTTTAAAACCCCTTTCCTCATAGTATTTAAGAGATGGCAGAGTGCATCTGTCTAATTTTGACATTTATCAGATCATTCAGTCAAGTTCCCTCATGTAACACAGCTTTGTTCCCTCGAAAAGAACCTGCTGCAAACAAAAGACCGTAGTATATGGTACAGCATCACTGCTCCCAGACGTTTCAAGATTAAACTACTACGCCTCCCTGGCCCTGCAAAACCTGGAAGAGTTCAAAAAATGAGGTGACTCTTAACAAGCTGTATTTGCTGTATCTGTGCTACTTATTTGATCTCTGCACTTGATTTTATTGAGTCATTTGAAAATGATTAGGCAGCTCAAATAATTGTTTCCTGGGTATATTAGCATCACTATAATTGTCATGTTTAGAGCTGAAGTTGGTAAAGACTGTAGTCTGCTCTGGAATATTCTAACTTCCAACAGACAACGGCTCTTGGATAAATATTGTGAAACTTTTATTACTAGTTTCCCCAGTAGTTTTTGTCTTTGTTTCTTTGACAGGAGCCCATGTGGATTCAGTCTGACACTGCTCGTCATTACCCAACGGCACTGCCTGAACTCTGGATGGAAAGGTTGTCATCTAGCCTTTGGCCAGCCTCTCACAGTGGTTACCATAGGCTGGTTGTTGCACACTCTCCTCTTCTGGGTGGGAAGGGTAAGTGATGGGCCTTTACTTCTTTGTGCATGCAGAGAAAAAACAAATGCCATCTACCATGATATATAATTTATGTGAGTGCGGTCACAGCCTCAGACTGACTTATTGAAATAAATTATACTTGGTATAATTCATTTGGGGAAAAAAAAAAAAAGTTACCAGTTACCATGCCAACACTCTTTGTAAATACTATTGGTTCTCAATGAACTCCTTTTGACCCACTGGTCTGAGGTTGTTGCTGTGTGATGTACATAATTCTCTCAACACTGGTCCATTACTTCTGCTCAGGGTTGGGGGTCAAGCCTGTAGTGTAAAGTCAAAGAGAATTAGCAGCCCTATCAATAACCAGCTGCAGGACTGCAGCACAAATGATAGACCCGAAAAATCCCAGGAAAGATGAATAAAAAGTGGAGGAACATGCGTGTATATTCTATAGTTTGAGCAGCTGCTGTGGACTATCAACATCATCAGGAGACCTCAGTGCATTAGCATAAATTCAAATGACAAATGCACAGTGCTATTCAGAGACTCATTAATTTGCAATGGGTGCAGTGCTCATGACATATTAGTGAAAAATTCAAATGTCTTTGTAACATCATGAGTTTAGTTGCGGGACCCAAGTTGCTAAAGTGAAAACGTGCGCAATTTTTTAGCAGTTTATTAAATTATGAAGTGTGATGACTGTATCTGTGCATCTTTTTAAGCAGATGAGGTCCAGCGTGCTCCAACACCAAATAGCATGGTTTGTGTTGAAATCTCCCTGTCAGACAAATTTCGAGCAGGAGCCGAAATACAGGCTGGGGGCTGGATGCTGCAGCAGGCAGGCTGAGATCTCCCCCTTCTGGGTGAATTGCACTGCCACTGAGAGAGAAAAGGAAAATACGTGTGTTTCGTGGCTCATGCTTTGTTACATCTCTCTTCTCTGCCACTTTAGCCACAGATTTTGCTGCATGGTGTTTAGAGGAGCCAGCAATAGCAGAAATAAAACAATGCAGTGTGATTATGTGCCAGCACTCTGTCATTCTATGCACAACCTATACGTGCAGGATAGCTTGCACATGTAGCATATGGAAAGCCTTAATTACAAGAATCTTGTCTTAAGCAGTGGCTTCGTTTATCTGTACAAAATGGAGCGAGAACAGGTTTACTTTTTTTCTTTTTTTCCCCAGGGAACAACCTGGCCATAATACTCTTTCATAACATTTAAATCAAGCTTGCAATTAAAACGTTCGTCAACCGAAATACACAGCGGTGGTGTTTATTCTTAGTGCCTCGACTCTGCCCTGTGTGTGCAGCTCTGACACACTCCTATATCTTTCTGACCTTAATGAACACTGCAAGCTTCGCCTTGTATTTCTGCTTCTTCTTGGACCTCTAACTGTATCATTGCCTATCCCTGAGTTTACATGTTTTTCTGTCCACCTGGCTGTCACATCTATTGTGAGTTTCCTTTACCAGGAAAATACACTGTAAGATAATTGCTAGTGCTTTTTTTAAGGAACAAAACCCTCGGTTTTAAAGTGCAGGGCTACAACACCTAAGTGGAAAAAAACAGCTTCCATTTTCAAAGACACTAGATTTTAGATGCACAGTCTCTGAAAAATTTTGAAGCAACCTGATTTTTAAAGACCGGGGATCCAGCTGCTAGTTGCATGTCCAAACCCATTAGTTGCTTTTGAACATTTGGGTGCCACTGTAAAACACAATAATATTTTATATATACACCTTTCATTAGGTAGCACAATAATATAAGCCTTAATAAGGTTTGCAGCATCTCCCAGCTGTCACACCTCGGAGTGAAAGGAAAGCCATTTCTCACTCTGGCTTCTCATCTGTGTCTTGCCACCTGCCACATAGGATATAGTATGTCACGAAAGGCAAGCATGGCATGCCTTTCCCACTCCTTTGAGGAGTGGCACATTCCTCTGTGTCCCCCAGCATTTGGATAACCATGATGCTCACCTGGGCTGCCAGTGAGATAAGTACCTATGGAAAGTGCGTTTCCCTCTCCACACAGGCAAGAAAAGCAGTCAGCACATGACCAAACTAAGACATAAATCACTACAAACTGGTTAAAAGCTATAGTTTTCAAATTACATGAATGGGTTAGGATGATCATCTGCCCTCAGCTTCCATCCCTTCCAATGGCTTTCCAGGTAGGCATCTGGGATGAGATCATAAAAATTCTGTGTGACCCTCCCATTAAAGCCAGCTGAAGCTTTACCACACACTAGCATAATTTATTTTTGTTAACCTTGCCCAAGCCTGACATGTACCTCCACATCACTTTGGATCTGAGTTGCTGCAGACAAAACGAAGTAGATTGAGAAGGAGAGGGCCAATGTGGTGGCAAGGTACGATGCAAACAAAGGGTGCATCTGGGTATGCAGATGTCAAGTTCAGCTCAGGGACTCTCCATTCCTTCCTGCTCCAGGTTTCAGCCATGAGAAAAAAAAAAAATCTGGGGCCACAGTCAAGATTGGACCTACAGTTATTTTAGACACTTTCTGCTCAGCCACAGAAGCTGCTCCAGGGGATTGCAAGGAAGGAAGAGGCAGGAACGAGCACAGCCATGTCTCCATGGAGAGTCTCTGATGGGAGAGGACAGCAACCACCCCCTGACTTTCATTTACCCATCGCCACTGAAATCCCAGTGTTAAGCAGAGCCGTCACACAGGCCTGGCCTGGCCTGGCCTGACCGGAGCTGAGGGGCAGATGAAGGTCTCTCTCCAGCAAAGAAAGCCTTTGGTGGTCCTTAGAGGGCTCTGGCTCTCCTTCCCCTCCACCCAGGATAAGACCAGAGCAAACAGCACAGTGCCATGGATGATTGCCTAATGCAATTGTTGATACCAGCAGGACCTTAAAGCTTAAATGACAGCCATGGGATCAGAGGAGCCTGGAAATGAATGAGTCGCCCTTTGCCAGCACCGCCCACATCAAAACTGCTGAGCAGGAGCCCAGAGCAGCTGAGGATTCAGACCATCATCTAAATGTCACTCACCGTGACTTCTGTGGAGAGATGAAACTCTGTGTGTATCTCTCAAAAGCCCAGTTAAAGAAAATAGGGCACAGGTGGGTTTTAAGAAAACATTTTATATTTCTTACGATGAGCAACTTTACCTCCTTAGCATGCAACACTGGACAACAGGGTTTGGTTTAAAATGTAATAACCTAATCGCTGCAACCTATTGCAGAGGCTTCCTTGTAGTTAAGACAAACGCACCTGGTGTTTAGGAACCAATGAAGAAAGCGCTTTGTACCTGATCAAGAACACAGGCAAAAGAAAAACTTCGTTGCAAAGAAGTTGTTTTCCATTACTGCAAAAATCAGGAGTTCGCTTTTGTTTCTGAGAAGTCACAATCTTTTTTTCACTCTGTTTTGGTTTCTTTTTTTTTTTTTACATCACACCACTCGAGAGGCAAGCTGCTATAGACATCTCATTTCCAAGGGCAACACTGATTTCAAGCATGTGTTCCAAGAAGAGGTATGTTGTCGTAGATGCTGGGTGGCTGTCTGGCTAGCCACGAGACTCAAAGGGGTAAATGTCCCATCTTAAAATCCTACAAAATTATTATTATCTGTCTATCCGCAGAAGAATCCCAGCAAAGGGGGTTTGATAAGACAAATGGAAAATGAGGTTGTGTCTACAAGCTGACAGAACCCACGAACTCCTCCAAAATACGTGGTCAGCGGCAAAAATCTCTGGTTTGAGCTACCCCAGTAGCCTACCAGACTCAAAAGTAAAACCTGGTTCGAAGTGGCTAGGAAAAAGAGGTGACAGTATTATTAAACTTATGATAAACTTGTTTGTGTTAACATCTTTTTTTTTTTTTTTTGTGCAGAACGTGTTTGTATTTCAATTGACAGAGTATTTACAATGAGACCAGATATACTCACCACCAAGGGCAATTAATTCAGGGTTATAAAGCTTGTGTTTCAGAACAGGCATGAATAATTCAGTGTTAGGTTGTTTAAGTGTGTTTTATAAAATAGAACCGCAGCTTTTGTTTTTCTTGAAAGCTTCTGGGAAAAAAACCCCATGATTGGGTTTTTTTCTTTTTACCTTCACCCCTGGGGAGAGAAGTGGCCTTTTGATGTTCCACATTGACCAGCATTGCTTGCTTGTTTCCTGCTAACTTGAAGAAAGTAAGACTTAAAATGGGAGGTTTGATGTAAGGAGTAAGGAGTACAGCACTAGCCCTGGGTGTTGGGGCCTATCAAACAGGCTGTGGAGTTTCAGACCGCTTTAGTCATCACCAGCCTTGCTGGATTGTGAACTTCTACATTGCTGATAAGTAGACATGCAACATAAATGCAGTACTTGCTTTTGGTGCATTTATAAGGTGCACCTTATAAATGAATTTATGGAGCCAAGGGGGAAATGTCTGGGTTGTGTTTCTCTGTCTTTGCTTCAGGTATGTCACATTAATTTCACACCATTCCATGGGCTACACATGTAAACCTAAAAACCAAGCCTGGGTAAATGCTGGCTGATGGCTAAATTTTGCCCAAAACAGTCTTTACCACCCCGACTCCAGAGACAGCAAAAAGGAGGAATTTTTTTCCAGCCTTTGTAAACTCTTGCCAGAGTTCAAGACACTTACAAATCTCTTACAGCCCATTAGTGACTGGGTGGGCAGGAGTGTGTCTGGGGAGAAGCTGCAACCTTCATTATAGTTCCATCATGTTCTTCAGAATCTCTGTATTAGAACGCCCTTGTTAAGAAGCATTTTCAATCAAGAAGAAGCAGAAAGACAGAAACAATATGCCTGAGAGGTGTAAATTGCCTCAGTGAAGTACTAAGGCATCAGCCCAGAAAATCAATGTTCATAATGTAAGCCTTGCTGGACCTAGCATCTTGGCAGAGTTTAGGAACTTGAGGGTCCCACTAAAAATGTTCTTGCACAACCAGGCAGGCACGGCCAATCACAATTATCAGTCTTGATAATTATCGTGCGCTGAAAAGGAAACCACCTCAAGAGGGTAATACAGGAGACAGCCTTGTCTTTTTCCACCATCTACCTGAAATCTCTTCAAAGGATGAAACCTCATGGTACGTATGTGGTAGCTGAGTTGAGCCTACTCAGGCTAGGCCAATAACCATGAGATAATTAGCTGGGGATATCCTCTGTACCTGTCCAGACCTCCACAGTCAGAGAGCAAGTGATGCATGGTGCAGCTGAAATGCTGGATTTTCACACTTTCCTGCCCAGTCTCCTTAGTGCAAGTAAACCATGATACTTCTGAGAAGGAGGAAGAATATGTGCCCATGTCCTCTACCATCACTCAGAACAAGTCATGGTCATCTGCACCTTTTCCTGGGAATATTCACGTGAGGGATAATATTTGATACCACGAGAGTACAGCCCAAGAAGTCTATACAGAAATATTTAGCTGGGCAACTCAATGTTTTCAAAGTAGTCTTTCATATTTCTGTAACAAGTAAGATTACATGGCAGTAGACAGGACAAACCTCCGTATCAGTTTTTCCCTATGATAAAAGGACAAACGGGAAAGTCAATATTGAATATTTGCAGCAAGCTGTGTAGACTATACAGGCTGTCTGCAAGGTGATTAAAGATTATGATTTAAAAGGAAACAAGTGTGTGTGTCCCAAAGCAATATTTCTCCTTAGAAAAAAGTACATCTTTAATTGTTACCTGTATAGTACTTGTTGTAGATTGATTTATTTCTTCCCCTAGAGTGATAAATCTTGAACCATGACGTAGCCTATAGCAGCGTGCAGCAGATTTGTTTTCTAGTCAGCATTCCACATTTCTCTCCATTTGGGTGGCAGCATGAGAGTGGCTGAGTGAAATGCCCAGACCTCATGCATCTTAGGATGGCTGGCTTAAGGAGGGATACACCAAGTGCTGGAAGAGTGTGGGAAGGAAAAAAATTGACAAACAGCCAATGGGAAACAGAGAAGAAGGCATTTTTACTGCCTTAAGTTTACAACTTGTACTTTCGCAGGTCCTAAAAAATCCACTGTTTTGCCCACATGTCTGCAAGACGTTACAGTTCAACTTGGTAAAAGAGCATGCATGTCAGTGCACAGTTATTAAAGTAATAGCTTCCCCAAGCTAAAAATTATGCTGAAGTTCAGGTTTAGAACTGCCTTTAAATTCTGGCGAAATGGAAGATTTACTGAAAGGAACTTTAGATTACTGTGACTGAATGTTGAATTTGCAGCCTGCCCCTTCCTACTGCCTTTATTTTGTATGAGAGTATTGTATCTTCTAAAAGTCTTGCTAAGGATCTCTAATCTGAGTGAACTGGCATAAAAGCGAGGATGTGTGTGTGTGTCTGTTGGTCCTGCGCCCTCCCCTCAAGTTTGGAAAACATCTGATGCACAGAGCAGCCAGGAAAATGCAGCAGAGGCAGTTCAAGATATTACTGGGTACATGTATTGAGGGGAAATAACAGTTACAGGGCTCCTTCCATTTTTTCTCTTTCTTTTCCCACTGAGGAGTGGTGCTGGCTTGTGTGGCCAGACCAGGCAAAGCTGTAGAGGGGTCTCTGTACCCTGTACCCCACCAATTCTTCGGGGGCCGCAGACCACCTGCATCCTTCACCAGGGAAACACAGCCTGTTTCAAACAGCAGCGTCCTTTCTTTCTCACATTTTTAGACTTATGTTTAACATTAGAATAAGTTAAGGTCCAAGTTTTAATGGCTGCAAAATGCATTCAGGAAACTTAATTTACATCCTACATGTTTTCTAAAAATGCATTTGTGAGTGATAAATAAACTATTTATTAGATACGGATGAAAATATTGCCCCAGGGCTTCCTTAAAGCCTTTTTTCACATGATACTTGTTTTCATCTACCTCACAGTAGTCTTCTCAGCCCTTCTTTCACTAATGAGGCCACTGTCTTTGTTTTCATCATACCTCCTTGTTATATTCATTATTTTTTGTTGTTCTTTACCTGTTTTTTGCTGTTAAGAAACTCTTCTGTGGTTTGTTGTGTGACAGAGTTATCAGAGATTCTGCATATTTGGCTTGGTATTGTCTTTTTTAACAAATGTGAATATGAACTCCTAGGCAGTTTGCAGCGATGCTCTTTCCAGTCTGTAAAATGTACACAGAAAAAGAAGTCATGTGAGAAAAAAAGACGGTGTTTACAATAACTCCGACAACAAACCCGGTACGGAGCTTACACCAGAGCCAGTCTAAACATTACAATGCTTAATAACTGAGACACAAAATAATCAGCCCAGTGTACACTGCACTATGAAATGCTTGTAATATTTGCCATTTTTTTGTAGTCCTGCAGCTACCAGTTGAAGTACTGGTGAAAATATTGACATTTTTAATTGTTTTCATCAAAAATATATTTAAGGAAGTAATTTATCCTCAGTTTAATACAATTAGTCATGCCTATTGCTTTCCAGTTAATATGTAATTATGAATCTAATAGTTAAAGACACTAAGAGAGACCAGATTACTATCTTCTTAGGCTTGGTCTAGGTATCATTTCTGTAAAGACCCAAAGGTGTGAGCCCACAAATGGTGAGCCAGAAGGTGAGTTTGGTTTTGAACTGTAAACACATCAGCTGTTCTCAAGATGCTGCCCATGCCCATAGTTTTACCCTCCCCATCTCTGTGCATGCAGAAAGACTTAATGCTTTCAGGAGGGCTTCATCGTCATAAATCATCTTTGCTTTTGGATCTGAGGCAGGAAGATCACACTAGCATCACCAGGCTTTTGGAGACAAATTTCTCAGTAGATGTTTTTTCAGAGCTGCACTATCCCAGCAGTGTCCTGTCCTTCCAATCAAACAGATGATGTACCTTCTTCCACTAGATGAAGAATGATGAATGCTGCATTTTCTCATCCAACATGGAAGACACATTAGTCTAAATAGGCCAGGGCCCCTTGCCAGGGTTTTACATGACCTCAGGACGTACCTGGGATGGAGGTGACCTGGAGACATAGCCTGAGCTCTAAATTTGGAGAATCTCTGCTCTTTCCCATACAAGGATGTGTGAGCTCGTGATCTTGTCAGAGCAGGAGTGGACAGGTTTCACCTTCGATCACAGGTGAAAGAGACAAAGAGACAAAGTTGAGGTTGGGGTGGGCAACTATTATTTTTTAAAAGGATTTCTAGTGATAGATGGGTATCTTTTATCTGCCTTCTCATCCAATTCTTTTTGTTTGTCATCCTGAAGACTGAACAAAGACTGTAAGATTGTATTTCATGCCCTAACACCAGCTACTCTCTTAAGACAGTCCTTGATAATCAAATGCAGAAGGTGATGAAGATGATAAAGGTTATGCAAAGTTTATCTTTGAACTTCATATGGAGACATGGCCTAAAATGGTCAAGTTTTTTTTGAAGAAATCTCTACTCAGTGGTTCACCAAACCTAATTAAGGAATTTTAAATAGTGTATAAACAGTTTATTAGTCTTTTTTCTTTATTTTCTTCTTTTTCTTTTCATGCATTGTAACCGAGGCGCTTTGTTTCAGGGAGAGAAACACAGCAGAGAGACACTGAGCTTCCTGAGCCTCTTTTCTATTATATAGTGGAGTGCATAATTGTTCAGAGCTGCAAAATAGTCTAAAGGGACCTGATTATGCAAATACATTAAGCATCTCTTAAAATCTTCTGAAATTATACCATATTAGCCACACAATTAAAGAGGAAAAAAAGAAAAAAAAAACAGATCGTCTTGAGTGTGCATGGTCTTCCTTATTTGCAAAAAAAAAAAACCCACGTTTCTTAGAAGGAGAGAATGGGAAAGGATCATGGCATTAGCCTAAATCCAGGTTACAAAGCTGGACTGCTAGTTGTCTCATGAGATATAACCCAGTGACAATTGACATTTTGTCCTCTAACCTCACCTCAGCCTTCACACAGTTGTGTGTTCCCCTTGAGCCAGGCAGATCTAAGCTGTCAATTAATAGGTAATGTAAGTTTACTTAGATGTCATGTAATGCTGTTATCCATGTGGAAATACATCAAATGTCCTAGTTTGCTCTAAAGGCTATGGCGCTTAGTAAAAATCTTCTCCCATGGGAAGCCTAGGCTTGACAAATGCCTGAGGATTAGTCATAGTCAGCCATCTCTTTGTGATGCAAAATGACATAATCATTGACTTTTTCAAATAGTATTACACTTCTACTTTCTCCAGATAAAAAACACAATCCCAGGTTTGCAAACAGTTTAAAAGATTTATACAAAAGGTTGTATAAATTTATTATTAAATAAAGATGTCATGCTAAATCTCAAGACCAGAAGAAACACAACAGCTTAAAGACTTGCTTAAATTTTCAGGAAATTCAAGGATGTCTAAAAATCAGTATTTTCTTTCAATATTTGGCATGGATTTGTAACATATTGATGCAGCACTAGATAATCCACAACTTAGACCACTCTCTCCACAACCACTCTGACTGTGCACTTTGTACAATGCAGGTTCATATTCCATTGTAATAATTGTGAACTTAATTTATATTATTTATCTTAGAGTGAGGCATTTTTAATTTAAAATTTTATGTTTTAAATAGATCCAAAAATCCTTTAAAATGCTTGTATTTCCTAAATCCCAACATCCAACACATATAGAAAAAATTGCCTCTAGGTATTGAAAGTTGTTGCCTTTATCACACTGAGCATCTAAATTCCCAAGGATGATTGATTTAACGAGGTTTTGCACATTAAAAATCTTTTTCTTTGTTACAATGGAGGAAATCACAAGAAAGATTAATGCCCTCTGCATGGTGCCACTGAATTAAAATGTCTTTCAAATGTCTTCACTCCAGGAACACTTTGCTATCCAGGCCTGTACTTAGTAAAGCTTTTCTCAGTGTAAAGACTGTATTAGTCATGGTTGATGACGGTGGTGTGCTGTAACCTAAATACCTGGAATATGCATATATTAGGACAAACTGGGCACTTCAGAAGGCTTTAAAGAAGTGTTCGTTTTTCAGCTGGTATAACAGATTCCATGTCAGAAATGCACGGGTCTACCCAAAGGTATGACATTTAGTCTTGACATATTTTCCCACTGCAGTGGCATTATCTGACATGAAACAGAGTAATACTCCCTACCCTCACTTCAAAACTTTCTTATGCATAAACCCGCAACAATATTTTCTTTGCCTGATATGGCAATGTGTTGCCCCAGCACCTACTGCACTGATGTTGTACAAAACTGTTTGGTTGGGGTTTTTTTAACTTCATCTGCTCTTACAATCACAAAGAGTATGCTGCTGATCCAAATATTTTCTCTATTTGTATGTGGATTCAAGATATATGGTCTTAGAGAACACCTCAAAGGTCAAGGGACACAGTCCAGCTTGAACACACACTTCATTCTTCAGGGGAAGAGCTTGCATCCCTACTGTACATTGACGTATCAAGGAACAAGAGCTTTCCTCTCGTACCCTACTTTTGACTTGAGTGGAGGGGTGGGCAGAAAGGATAGAGGGAGAAACAAGACTACTAAGGTGGCTTGAAGTCTTGGATCATGTCTGCTGGAGATATACATGACGGATATAGCCAGGGTCATTGTGTCCCACTAGAAGACCACTTGATTCACCTCCAGGTGGAGACTGAGACACAGTTGACATAGATGTGACATGGATAACAGGAGAGGACACCTTTGTGCAAAGTGGGGAGATAATCAGCTTGGTATTACAAAAGAGTCAGTACACCTTCCTCAAGAAAAATATAGTTGCTATCATGTTAATTCCCTCTGAGAGAAAAAAAAAAGATTAACTCGATAGCTCCTTCAAGTGCTTTATATAGAAATACGCCTGTAATGTCAGGGTATTGGAAAAATCATAGCTCTATTTGGGCATGAATTCAGGGATGAATGTATTTATAGTGGGGAGAATAAAAGAAATACAGGATTACAGAACCATGGAGAACTCCAGGTTGGAAAAATCCCTGTAGTTCATCAGATCCAAACTTTCACTGAAGGCAGGGCTTGGGGTTACTTTATCCAGGGCCACATCAGGTCTTCGGTATAACTGTCAGGTGAGATTCCAAACTTTGCTGGGCAAAATTTTCACTGTCAAGAATATGTTAAACGTCCAGGCAGAATTTTACCTCAAGGAACTTGTACCCACTGCCTCATGTCTCAGCATCATGCATTCTTGGGAACTGAGGATAACTTATTCTCCATAATCACTTTTAAGGTATTGAAAGAGAGTGATTAGAACCTCCTTAGCCTTCTTCCCTCCAGGTTGAGCAAACCCAGTTCCTCCACCCTGCCTCTATACATCCAGTCCTCCAACATATTCATCATCCTGGTGGTCCCTCTCTGACCTTTCTTTCTTTAACAAAAGGGACTGAGACAGTTTTCCAAGGTATGGCCTAAGAAGTGCCAAGTGGAGTGGGATAATGTGGTGGTTATACTGCTGCTCATGGAACCCAGGACTCAGCTGACCTTCACTGCTGCATTTGTGTCCAGCTTGCCATCCTCCCAGTCAGCGTCCTGCATTTCTGACAGAGGTGGATGAAGGAGGCATTGATACAACACATAACACAACCATGGCCTTGGAGCCACAAAATCTTTGAGGCGTATTGTAGGGTCTGTGCTTGTTCCTGCAGATCTAAGCAACAGGTCAAGAGGAATCATCCTGCCACCATAAATTCAGTTCACTCACCCGTAAAAAAGAACAAGGGAACTTTGCCAAGGACTTTGTGCATGATTACAATGAGAATGCAAGACAGCAAGAAGGAATAAGTTGTAATGCAAGACAGAGAGAATAGAGTGAAAATATACAGAGTGAAAATGGGCAAAAGTAAATATCAAAAGAGCATTCCAAGCTGAATAGCGTTGGGAAATGAAACATCAGAAAAGCAGCTTAAAAATTGAGGTATGCTTTCAACAACAAATGCAGTTCTTCAGAACAATATGTCGAAATTGGGTACACTCTTCCATCTACTGTAATTACGAAAACTCATTCATTATTTCTAGTTTAGCAATATGTCATGAGTTCCACCCAGGCAATTTCCCATTATCCTTCATATTCTACAAACATATAGTAAAAGACAGCGCCTGTCATGACAAGCCTTAAATGCACAAGGTAAAAGATAGGAGAAAACATGGAAATGAATCACAGAGAGAGAGAAGTGATTGAGATTTTTTAAATAATTGAAGTGGGTTTGAATCCTTTCATATTTAATAACAACACCCTTAGTGGCTGGCCCAAGGACAGATGGGAAGCCTGTTGTAGAGCCAGATACTTAGCAAATATGTTCTGAGTCACCACCCAGAGCCTTCTGCAAAGACCCCTGTACCACAAAATACACCATGGGGCAGGGGGGCAGCATTACTGCCACATCCCTGATTTATTTCCTTAATATTTTACAATTCTTTTTCAGGCAGTTTTTTTCTAAGGAAAGAAGGCTTTAAAAAACTACAGCTGTTCTCAGAGGGGTGAGATGGACAGATACCTGCCACCCCATCTATTTCATTATTTCTCAGTAGAAAAAATCTTTAAAATCATGGTTTTTGCTTCAAGGATCTCCTCTAAAAGAGATACAGAATTACATTCTTGTAATTAAAATGTTTTTAAAGATGCAACAAAACCAAAAGATAAACACACATAATATTGCACATTCAATTGCATTTAACTGGTAAATGTCAATTACAATACCTGGAAAAAGGTAAAGCCAGAGAAGAATGTTGATATCAGGCAATAAGCTACTTTGCAGCCATAAACAGGGAGAATCGCCTTTTCAGTATTCTTGTTTTCTGAGCAGTGGGGTAGAAATATTTGAAGGACTAAAACTAGCAAATATTTTGGTCTGCTCCTTACAGTGGTGCAAGAATGACCATCCTTGTCATTCTACCTGCTCTCTGACAAAACCCCTGCAATACAGAAAACAGTGGATCATCTGCTTTGTTTACCTGGGACTAGAAAAAGGGGAGCAGGAACAACCTGTGCATCTTTCCATCCCACTCTGTGCAAGAGAAATAAATGTACTCCAGAGACTGTGGTTGTCCAAGAAGGAAGGTGAAAAGTTAGCAGGCACCGGAAGATGTGGGAGTGGGATGATGGTAATCCAGTGGGCCATAGGACTGGGGAGGAGAGGGAAGTAGGACATGCAGGTGGGAGAGGAGTCGATTTGAGGTGGGGAGGATATGGGTGTTGGTGATGACCTGCATGTAGTGGAGCATGATGTAGGGCAGAGGTGCAAAAGAAAGAGTGAGATTTGGTCTCTGTGGCAGAGACTGTCATTCAGGAATTCTGGAAATGTGCTAAACCATTGTGTTTTCCTGGTCCAAATTCATTGTGCCACAGCCACAAAGGTGATGGATTGGTTCCAGAGAGGGTCCTCTAATTTTAGATTTCAAATGCAAGCATGTTGTTTTCAGGGTCAGCACAGCGACGTAGGGACTTTTGGGCACCACCAAATTTTATGCACCCTGAGTTAGTCACAGAAACCATCTACAAGACCCTGTGCTCTCCCACAGCAAGACCCTTCCCATTACTACATTTGTGTTACCTACCTTTCTGCACCTGAAGAAGGGAATGACAGAAAAAATTCAAATAGCCTGGCCCCAAGAATATGGGTAGGGTGGGAGGAGGCAGCAAAGAGCCCTTGAGCAGCCTGAAGCTCCACAAGCCCACCTTCTAACCACAGAAATGGGGTAGCCTTTCTTGGGAGCCACCTCAGCAGCAAGATGTTTGACACAGCCCCTTACACAAAACCAGCTTAAAGAACATAAGTTCTTTTTTCCCCCAAAGACACGAGCCACAATTCTGCTGATACATCAATCACTGGAGAATATTTGGCATCCATTTCTTAAAAATTGCCCCCCAGTAGGTAGTGAGAAGTGTAAGGTGCAAGGAAATTGCAGTCATGATTCATCAGATGATTTTTCAGCTGTGCTTTCTACACTGCTGAAACGTTTTCTGTTCCCCTGAACATCTTTAACCTCTCCTTCAACTCCTGTACAACAACTGTGCTACTACCCATGGATGGTCATGAAGCCATCTCATTCACCTCATTATTTAACAAATAATGTCTGCTTTTTAAATGTTCATTGTTTAAAACTAACAAGAAACCAAAACCTTCCACAGTGTGTCTTTAACCATACATTGAGTTCATGTACAACCAAACTTAATAAAAGTTTCTAAGCTGGTAGAGTTCATTCTTTCTGGATGCAATACCTCAGTACCTGTTAGCTGTTCTCTTCCTCCTGGTGTTTCAAACCCTTGGAAAGTGATGAAAGGTATTCAATTTCTTTTCTTCTTCTTTTATCTTTTCTTTTTTCTTTTTTGTATATATTATTTTTAATTTTTGTTATTTCCGACCTACGACACACTTGCAAGTTTTACGAAATTAGGCTCTTGGTAACCCCCTGCATGTCTATCATACCTGCAGTATCAGAGCTCTTATTTGTGTCCTCCATAGTCTGACAAATTCTTTTGTTCTTTGTCTGCCTGCCTGTCTCACTGATTCCCTTTTTTCTCCCAGCATTTTGTTCTAATCAGTAGATAGGAGTGAGCTCTCTAAAAATGGAGTATTGGCTCAACAACATTAGACTATCTACAAATTACTCTGTGTTTTTGTCTTCTCCCTGCCTCATCTGTGTAAAGCTGTGTCATGTGCACTTTTTATTTTCATGTAGTAGGTTCTCAAGCTTTGTGACAGCTCTGCTGTTAGTAACTGCTCTCTGTATGAAAAGTTTTTACTAGATGAGGTACTTCTAAACCAAGCCACGTCAGAACAATGAAACCCTTTTTATTGTGCTCCTTTCTGGTGGCACCCGGAGAGAAGAGGCATTACTGCATTCCCCATATATCCTCCATAAGTCCAGATGGTTTTAGTACTGCTGGAGCTGTATTTTTTTCCATCTTTCAATCAGGCACGGAGTCACTTTGCCTTTTTCCACTCCTGGTCCCGTCTGTGCTTCCAAAGTCACTCAAGCAGAGGCCACAGGCATGCATGCAGTACGTGATAAGCAACAAGCAACACACGTCTGCTCATTTGTACCGATGTTTCCAGCTAGGAAAGTGATGCCCGTTCTATAATTTCCAGACCAGGAGCCAAGGAGCTGGCTGTGACTTTATCAGCTGGTCCAATATGTGGTCCAGACCTGAACCGCGCCTGCCTGAGCTGGCATTCATCTGGATAGGCTCACTACATGCACTGTGTCATCTAATGCAGCAGGGAAGGCAAGTCCCAGACTCTCGATATTAGGACTGTTTGGAGACAGAGCAATGCTCCCTCTGTTGAGTTGCTAAATTTAATTCCCTGGCTTGAGCTGATACAGCCGCAAGACCTGCAGACTGCAGACCAGTGGAGCGGAGCACGGACGATGCTGGCAGGGCAGCAGATGCCACAGACAGTCTCTGTTACTGAGGGCAGCGCTGAGCAGCCGTGCCAGCTGGGAAACCTGCTCCAAGAGGCAGCTGGGCTCCTGTCCCCAGCTGCGGAGTGTCCTGTGCCCCAAGAGGTCTCTCCCCACAGCACCACCGGCCAGGGGAGTACAGCTGGGCAGGGGCACTGGAGCTGCTGCTGCCACCTTACCCAATGCCACACCTGGAGACCTGCGATCACCAGGAAAGATGTTCCAGCAGCTAATGTTGCTGGAGGTGGGAACATGCAATCCAGCTGCTCACAATGCTGGGACAGGGCTCCTTGCCCCGAGGCCTCTGTTGATGCTACTGCTGCTCGAAAACCCAAGCTCTGGAAAGAATTTGAATGCTGTATTTATGTGCTGACAAATAAATCTATCACTTGCCACAGATGTACTGTTTTACTTAAGCTACTGATCTTTATCTCTTAATGACCAAAATAACAACCAAGTGGGAAGCAGTGCTGCTTCCTCAACATTTCAGTACGTTGAAGATTGTCATAGTATTTTAATTCAGCATAGCTAATGTGTCATACAGAGCACTTAGGAAACCGGGTTTGTACGCATCTCCGAGAAAGCACTGGTGAAGACAGCTTCACCCATTCTGTCTCAACATGAAATATTGTCATGCTGAATTCCTTTATGATAGTGATCATATCTAGCATCCTGATAAGTGAATACTTGTGAAACTGGCTCTCACATAGATCCTTGTGAAGATAATAAATGATATTTTTTTTTCAGTGTTGTTGCATACTACTTATCATTTTACCTGTGATGTATCTAGCTGGAGATCAATGAATCTAACCATGACACTAAACAGCTAAATAAACCATCATACTCAGTGCATGACAAATCTCCTGCTACCTCCTGATTGTTCCAAGTCACAAATCTGCCTTTGCGTTAAACTTTTTGTGGCTGGAAATGCTTCTTTGAAGACAGATTTTAAAGCCTATTTAAGTCTGTATTTAAAGCGTATTAAAGTCTGTATGTTTTCATCAACACTTCTACACGATGTAGATCAGAGGTAGAAAGCAGGTAATTCTTCATTCTTGCTGGAAAACATGGAAGAGTGATCATATTTGTAATTGTAATAGCAAACAAACTGCTTCCTGAGTAGACCAGATCATCTTCTCCTAAACTGCAAATTTTCAGTTAAGTCCACCATTCAAGTTTCCACTAACAGAAAATAAGTTCATCAGATCATTCAGAAAGGGACAATTCCTCTAAATTCCCTCATTTCTATTTTTAGTTTAGTTTTCTCCTTAAACAACACTTGTTCTTACCCTGGAGCAAGGCCAGCCATGTCGATACAGACACTTTTCCTGTAACTAAGAAGTACATGTTCTCTCACTCTCTCAGTTAAGTCCTAAAAAACATGATGGTATAAAGAGGAGGAAAGTGTGGTCTGAGTTTCTCCACTGATGGCCTTATACCAAGCCCCAGACTTCTCCTGTAGAAATGAACAGCTGATGCCACAACTAGAAATGCTGCTGGGAATGCAGTTGAAATACTGAAACACCTGTTTGAAGGAAGCAACCCCAAACTGGTTTGGAGTCAGGTTTTTCTGTTACCATTACCTGTGTGATATCCTAGAAGAGGTAAATAACTGAAAAACTCAAAATGTAGATAAATAAATCTATTTCAAAGTGTCCTAAGGCAAGGGATGGGTGGTAGAACAGATACACAATAGCTTTGTCCTATCTGCAAGCTGCTGATACTTTCTTCCCAGCAGCTGCAAGTATCTTGACCACTTAAATTCTGCAGACCAGGCTTCTCACTCTACACTTTGCCTTCACTCTGGAGCATCCTCAAGGAGCATGAAGAAAAAATTATGAAAATTCAAATTATTCAGGAATCATGATCATGCTGCAGTACCTGAGTATGTAAACGTATGTTTTTAGCATCTATGAGGTCAAGTCAAGTGTCTCGCTGGACTGACCCAGACTCAATCAAATGCTTTTGCCTAAAACTGTGCTTTATCCACTCTTTATTCAGTGCCCAGTGCTTTGCTTTGATTACAGGAACTTTATTTAAGCTGGCTTGTCTGATGTTTGTGTGTGCTTCTGCCATTTCTGTTACACAGCACCAGCTGAACCAGCATGAAGGGTGGGGAAATAGTAAATAAGAATATCCAGTAATTGCTCTGTTTTTATTCCCTTCCTGTTCATCCTGTAGTGATTACTTCTAGTCCACTGCCAAACAAACCATATATTAATGCTGCTTTAAGTTAAAAAAACAAGAAATGAGCATCAGGTTTTAACATGTTATCAGTTTTACTTGAAAATAAGTAATTTGAATTTATTGTAATCAAATTAAAAAAAAATCAAAGCCTTTAGCTTCTGTTTGTCAAAATCTGCAGAGACTATGGAAGAATCTAACCAAACGACACAGTTTTCATTGAAGAGTGGCACTGTACAGGATTTGGTGACAAATGTGACGAAGCTTTATTACATTAATCAGCTGTGATATGCAAGCAGGGAGCATCGGCATTTTTTATAGACAGCTTACTGTGATTTGCTGAGACCTCTACATTATGATCTTATTACAGTGTCTAAGCCTCTCACAGAAATAAGTATATTCTCACAATACTTTTCTCAGCTTGGTTTTAGACTCAGGTTTTATAAAGCTTAATCACCGAGCAGTTCCTGGCAGTCTTGAAGATGAAGGTTCATCCCAGAACACAGGACTGTGCTTGGCCAGGCCACAAGCAGCACAAGAGCCTGACAGATCTTTACCGAGCTCTGCCCCGAGGGCAGACCTAGCTGCTTGTAGCTCAGATGTTGTCTTAATTAGGGAAATAGAGCCCTTTAGCATAAGGAAGTAGGTAGTAGGTATTTTCAGCTTCTTCAGTGGTCATCAGAAGGGATAGGTCAGTTGCACTGGTTAGAAGAAGTAACAATCTGGAAACTCAGTGATGTTTGACAGAGTAACTACCTTTTTAAGAACTCTTTCTTTTTCTTTTTTTTTTTTTTTTCAAACATCTGAAATGTTATGGCTCATTTTGAAAGTAGAAATTTTAAAAGGATCTAAGAATAGTTGTTTCCAACCAGAAGCAGTTACTACTAGACATCTCCTGAGATCTGGGTGGAAAATTTTCAGTCAAGAGACGATCTTTCTTACCGGAGTTTCATTGTCTGAATGGTGACTGCAAAGTGCATATCTGCCCCGAGTTTGCATAACTAGGTTGAAAGGGTTCATTGTCTCTGCAAGTAGGCACACTCAGACACTAAATTTGCAAGCACAGGTGTAAATTTTGGGCATGGTTTATGTAGGTGGAAATGATCCCTTCAGTGACCCTTCCCACTACACCTCCCTCCCACAAAGGACAACTGAATCTCAGGAAGCCAGGAGATCCTTCTGGACAGATGACCACGTTTTCCTAGTGAAAATGACATGAAAAGGTGATGGGCAAAGAAGAAGGTCTTCTCCCCACTTCCCAGACTCACAGATCTTTATATTTATACAAAATGGGCAAAACAACAGTTTGGCAGTTACAGAATCACAGAATCATCTGGCTGGAAGAAACCTTGAAGATCATTTAGTCCAATTATTTACCCTGAACTACCAGGGTCCTTAAACCATGTCCCTCGGCAACACATCAACATGTTTTTTTAATGCTTCCGGGGATGGGGACCCTATCACCTCCTCATCAGCCTGTTTCAATGACTGACAACTCTGTAAAGAAATATTTCCTAACACCCAACCTAAACAGAAGTTCTTTCAGACTGGTTTCAAAATTGAGTCATTGTAATACACTCAAAATACTTTGAGGGGGGGAGGGGGTGAGTGAGGGGGAAGGGAGAAAAAACCCCCCATCTTTAAAATGTCTGATTTACCTCCATATAAGATACTTCAGAGATAGAGGATTCTCTGTTGGATCCATAGATCAGCTTCTATAGCCCACCAGGTGTCTCAGTTTAACACCAAACACCATGGAGCTGATTAGGACTGACCCTACAGGAGTGATCGTTGAAAACACCTCCTGGGCACCTCGCTGGGGCTCATCTGTGTTGCCCATGTTGTCAGCTTCAGCAAGGTTGGTATAACTTGGGGAAGGTTTTCCTATGCTCTGTCTGTCCAGCTATTCTTGAGAAGTCAATTTTTTTTCTAATGTTTCCTATAGAAAGGTATAGTTACCCCGATGCAACCAAAGAACACAGTCACCCCCATGCAACTAAAGTACATAGTCACCAATAAAAACAGAAGGAAAGGCGGTAATTCCCTCCTGCTGTCCCACTCACTGCCACAAGATCTGGGAAAATATTAAAGCCTGGGTGTAAACCTTCAGTTATTCACATTAAGAAACACATATTAATTCTGGTTTTGTTCTTTTTTATTTTTTTGATCAAAATTAATTGTAAAAATTCATATTAAAAAAAATTAAATATAAAAGAGAAAAGCAGGGCCCTTCTCCTACCTCCATTTTCCACACAGGCCAAGAAACAGGGCAAGCCAGGGACACTGGAAGCTGTCTGAAAGATATTTTAAGGATAAAGGAACAGTCAGCTAGTAATGTAGCTGGCATGAGCATAACCACTGATACAACAATAATTTATAGAAAAATCACAGGTTGTATAATCCTCCAACAGCTTGCTTTGAATGAACAGCAAAGACTCTTTAGTGAAAACTTCCCCTCTTTTCAAGGGTGGATGTCTCAAGGCAGGGTTCAATGTATTCTAGTATTTTCTTCACTTTCTTTTTTGGTTGGCTTTTTTTTTTTGTTTGGTGGTAGAGTTTTCTCAATATATAATTTTATAATGATGTAACTGGCATCTCTGTAAATGATGTCCATGTGTCAAAATCAAATGCTCCTAAAATACTCTTGAAAGACACTAAATATATTTCATACATTCCTTACTAACTCTATGTTATAAAGTAATTGATACACAGCCCACAAAACATCTAAAAATACTCTTTCAGCCTAAGAGATGCCTGCAATTTTTTCTGCTGTGCATAGCTGCAGACCACAGAAACCAGTCTGAAAATCCAGTTAGGGTAACATTCAGGAAGTCACAGAGAGAAAACAACTTTTCACAACCTGAGTATTTGCTTTGTTTTATTCCGAGCTGCCAGCATGTTCGCAGAGCTCAGGGACAGAATAAATTTCCAGTACGTCTTTTCCTAATGAAAAATATTTTTCCACAGTCCTTGACATTATTGGTCTTTCTACAGTTAATATTGTATAAATCTAAATAAAAAAAGAGATACAATTATATCTAAATTGCTGTTGTGTATGTTTGTTTATTTCAAGCTGTGTGCAATCTATCCAGGAATATTAACACTATTTCTAAAATTAAGAGATCTCCATCATTTATTTTCCGAGTGTGCACAGGGCTGGTTATGAGGTGTTTTTTTCCCCTTCCTTGCAGCAGTAGAAACTGTTGGTACGTCCATCCTAATCCACAAATATCAAAAAAGAGGCCTGTAAAAATGGATTCATGAAGGCTTAAAATGCAACAGGATTCATTCTCTCCAGTGATGGACACTTTTTGTGACCCCAGATTTATTTCTGCTACAGTGACTTTCAGCCAAACAGAAAAGGGAGGAAAAAAAAGTGAGAAGACTCAGAATTTATGCCTGATGCTCAGATAATTGTATTACGCAGATGTAGGAAAGGGACAGGGAAAGCATTCAGAAGCTCCTAGGGTAGCTGATGCTATGGAGGTAAGGTGGGCAGCATCTCCCATCAGCAGCATGGTGGCAATGGGTTCCTGTAGGGGCAGGAGGTAGGGAAGGAGACAAACGCATCCAATGGGGTCACCATCACACATGGGTCCTGTTCCTCTAGTACCTACAATTACTCACTTCACCAGCATGCTGCTGGTCAATGAGATCACAACATGCATTAGTTCATTACTGCTTTTCTGCTCCAGGAGCACCATGACTCCTCGAAGGAGAAGAAGGAAACACCTGCAGTTGGTACTTCCCCATCAGCATTATTGGCAGGATTGGATCACAGAAGTGGTAAAGAAACAGGGTGAAATCCTCCATTCTCAAAAAAAGAGGAGAAAGGGATGCACAGACAAAAAAATTAAAATGTTAAAAAATTATTACCCATGGGAAATCAGATCAGAAAAAAAATCCAAGAATCATTCACCCAAAAAGCTATTGTGTGATTGCATGTCTGCTGCAGACAGGGGCTACCACTCGTGGCTGTGGAGAGTCTGGGGCTAAGCCTGAAAGCGTGAGAGAGGAAGGGAGGAAGGACCACCACAGATCACCCAGGGTGGATGCCTTCACAGGGAGCAGGTGTGAAGACCAATCTGAGGAATGACCTGGACTTTCTACAGCATCCCGGTGGATATGTTACCCACGAGCCAGCAACACGCCCTTAAGGCAAGGGCTTTAAGAAGGCTGTGACGAGTAAGTTCCACTCTACTCTACCCTGTGGAGGCCACATCTGTAGTCCTGGGTCCAGTTCTGGGCTTCCCAGTTCAAGAAAGACAAGGAACTACTGGAGAGAGTCCACTGGATGTTACAAAGATACTGAAGGGGATGGAGCATCTGTGTCAAGGAAAGGCCTGAGAGCCTAGGGTCTGTTCAGCCTGCAGAAGAGAAGACTCAGAGGGTATCTCATCAATGCTGATCAATAGCTAAAGAGGGGTCGGGAGAATGGGGTGAGACTCGCCTCAGTGGAGCTCAGTGATAGGACAAGAGGCAATGGGCACAAACTAGAACCCAGGCAGTTCCACCTGAACACGAGGAGAAACTTCTTTGCCGTGAGGGTGACAGAGGCCTGGCCCAGGTTGCCCAGAGAGGCTGTGGAGTCTTCTGCTCTGGAGAGGTCCCAAACCCACCTGGACGCCATCCTGGGCACCCTGCTCTGGGTGACCCTGCTCTAGAAGGGGGTTGGACTGAATGATCCACCAAACCATACAAGGGAAGAGCCATGGCCAGCAAACAACACAGCTCTCTGTGTTCACCCCTCCCAAACCACGAAAGAATGGGAGGAGGCTTATGGCTGCAAGTGCAAGCTTTTGTTCCCTGGAAAAGAAAATACCTCCTTTTGGGGAGAAAAATAAAAGGGAGGTG
>NW_010407839.1:1283-1511 GCF_000710305.1 Buceros rhinoceros silvestris | reverse complement strand
TGACACTGATGTTGTGTTGGGTGACCGTGGCATGTTGGGCGGCGGCATTGGGTGACAATGATGACATCATGGCACTTGTTAAGGGTGACAGTGACGTGGTGGGTGACAGTGCTCGGTGACAACGATGATACATTGAGTGACGATGACGCGGGGTGATAACATCACGCTGGGTGATGATGGCATCCCATTGGCTGTTGGAAATAGCCGGCGGAATACAGCGCGGTGACA
>NW_010407839.1:0-1140 GCF_000710305.1 Buceros rhinoceros silvestris | reverse complement strand
TGAAAATGGCAGCTGACATCAGGCTGGATGACACCAACGACCTTGCATTTGGTGTCAACGACATGTCAGGTGACAACAGCGTTGGGCAATGACGTCACGTTGGGTGACAACGTCACGTTGGGTGATCCTGGTGACCCGCCAGGTGACCGCAGTGACGTCACGTTGGGTGTCAGTGGCACATCGGGTGGCAGGTGCCCCCGTTGACTTGTTGGGTGATGCCGATGACGTTGCGTTGGGTGTCAGTGACATGTTGGGTGTTACTGACATGTTGGGTGGTGGGTGACCCTGTTGACCTGCTGGGTGACACCAATGATGTCACGTTGGGTGTTGGGTCCCCCTTGCTGACCCGCTGGGTGACACTGATGATGTCACGTTGGGTGTCAGTGACACATCGGGTGGCAAGTGACTCTGTTGACCCACCAGGTGACCCCCAATGACGTCGCGTTGGGTGTTGACGACATGATGGGTGGCGGGTGGCCTGGTCGACCTGCTGGGTGACACTGGTGACATTGTGTTGGGTGACGACAGTGTTGGGCGACAGTGTCGTGTTGGGTGTCAGGGATGTGCAGGGTAGGGGGTGCCCTGTCAGGTGACACCAATGACATCACGTTGGGTGACGATGTCACATTGGGTGTCAGTGACACGTTGGGTGGGGGGTGACCCTGTTGATCTGTCCGGTGAAGCTGGTGACATCATTTTGGGTGTCAATGACATGTTGGGTGGTGGGTGCTCTGGTCGACCTGCTGGGTGACACCAATGACATCACGTTGGGTGACGATGTCACATTGGGTGTCAGTGACACGTTGGGTGGGGGGTGACCCTGTTGATCTGTCCGGTGAAGCTGGTGACATCATTTTGGGTGTCAATGACATGTTGGGTGGTGGGTGCTCTGGTCGACCTGCTGGGTGACACCAATGACATCACGTTGGGTGACGATGTCACATTGGGTGTCAGTGACACGTTGGGTGGGGGGTGACCCTGTTGATCTGTCCGGTGAAGCTGGTGACATCATTTTGGGTGTCAATGACATGTTGGGTGGTGGGTGCTCTGGTCGACCTGCTGGGTGACACCAATGACATCACGTTGGGTGACGACAAAGTTGGGTGACAACGTCACGTTGGGTGTCAATGACGCGTCGGG
>NW_010407838.1:13006-31421 GCF_000710305.1 Buceros rhinoceros silvestris | reverse complement strand
GCTTCTATCAACCCAAAACAATACAGTTTCATGTTACTTAATCATATCATGTGCACATCATGTTTGGCAAATAAATAATAAACTAATCATAAAAGCAGATCTTCCAAAACACTGAATGCATTGGGAGTACGCAGGCTAGCACACATTACGAATGAATTTGCAAACCAAAATAGAAAATACAGGAATCCTATACTACTCAGCATTATTGGTTTAATCACCTCATTTTTAAATAGGTTGAAAGACTGAATGTTCCAGATGACACTTGGGTAATAATATGCAGCTTCATTGATAATGTTTATTAGAGATGCTTTAAAAAAGAAACAAAACAAGGCAAATAAAAGCATGGTGTTATTGCAGCATTGTGAAAATGGGTTTCTTAGCTCCTGAAAGTTTTACAGAAACAAAAGGATAGCACTAGAGATTGTATAGAGCTGCTTTTCTTTGAGGACACATTTTTCTCAGTTTTGGTAGGAAAAAAAATCTGTGTTTACCTGCTAAAAGGCAGTGTCTCTGTGGAATAGAGCCATGGAAACCCCAGTGACCACATACGAATGCTTGGTGAAAATGACAGCTCTGCAAATCCCTCATCAAGGATTAATGTGTTGAATCTGAAATATGGTTTGTTTTACTGTAACCAGATTTAAAGGTTACAAACCATATGTAATGAAAGTGTGACATTTCAGGAAAAATTCGTCTTTCAAGTTCAAAATACTGAAGAAGAACCTTTTGCAATTTTAACCAGTTCTCCTATGCACACACTACTAGAACAATCATTTTTAATTTTTACCTTTTTAATTTCATTTCCGAAATATTAAACGAGAGTCTCATATTCATGTATGCCTTTTGTGTCAGAAAATCCATGCCAATAAATTTTATATCCGTGCATCAGCATTTTGCTTTGTCTTTGCAAGTATATTTAGTAGATACATAAGCTCTTTCCTAACTGAAAAATTACTCGAGATCTATGAAAAGGATGATGTCTTTCATTAAACCAGTCTACTGAATTTGATGCCTTCCTTTAGACAAATATTACTCCAACTGTAAAAAGAAGTTGGAGATCAACCTTTTTTAAAATGTTTGTTTGATTGATTATAGACTTAAGTTAGCAGAGAACCAAAATTAAATGGAACTACCAGCTTTCATACTTGTTATTCAACAGCTGAAAAATGAAATACATAGACTCTACAGTTTTAGTTGCATGATCAGCTTGATGTAGTCACAATAATAATAGTTTCCTAAATATTTCATTTTTGCTTAATTTTCTATTCTAGTCATTCAAAACAAAAACTAATGGACAGCAATCTCAGTGCAGATTAAGGTTACATCAAACCCAGACATGATCAATTTCTTCTCATGTCTAATAAAGGTTTCCTGAAATAATGAGTCCAGCTCAGTCCTCAACACAAGAACCTGCTGGAGAAGTTCCAGAGGGCCACAAAAATTATCAGAGGGATGGGATGGAATACCACTGCTACAAGGACAGGCTGAGAATTGGGGTTGTTCAGCCTGGAGAAGAGAAGGCTCCAGGGAGACCTTATTGCAGCTTTCAGTACTTAAATGAGGCTTGTAAGAGAGATGAGGACAGGCCTATTGCAACATGACAAGGGGTGATCATTTTAAACTAAAAGAGGGGAGATTTAGACTAGATAGAAGGAAGAAATCTTTTACAACAAGGGTGGTGAAACACTGGCACATGGTGCAGAGAGAGGACGCAGATGCCCCATCCCTGGAAACATTCAAGGTCAGGTTGGACAGGGCTCTGAGCAACCTGATCTATTTGAAGATGTCCCTGCTTACTGGACTACATGACCTTTAAGGTCCCTTCCAAACCAAACTATTCTATGATTCCATGATGCATGCACTTATTGGTCATCAAACGAAATTTCAAACACAAATGTAAACTTGATTCTGTGCAACTTTACTTAAACTTCAATATATGTTAAAGAGCTTTGCTGAATCTATTCAGCATTGTGGTATGGAGAAGATAACAGTGTTTAAAAGTTAATCTTTCAAAACCAGTTCTATTAAGACAGTCTTGTTCTGAACCTTTCGAGCTGACAGGAAAGCACTGGAGCAAACAGAATCAAGAGCACAAAGAAAATTGTCTCTTCTTTCCAAGACAGAACAAGGAAAAGTTACTGCTGGAACCCTTGACTTACCTTTTTCCACAGAGACTTGCATTATGAAACTCCGTACAGGCACTTACCATACTGTGGTATGGCAGGTAAATGCATTCACTTCAGGACATTGTAAATCTAGGACATTGTAAATCTAGATCGAAAGGCTGGAGCAAAACTAAGAAGTAAAATCTGTATGCATAACCTGGGAGAAAGGTGGGGAAGGAGTAAAACCTTTCAATGTTTAAGTGCCTAGAGAATCTGAACCAGCAATACATATTTCCTAAAAATCAGAACTGTAGCCTAGATTTTTAATATATTTTACATTTCAGGATTAACCAATTCTGTGCTACCTCTCAACCTCTGTGGCACTTCAACTTAGTTGCTACAACAAACTGCAAGGTAGCCCACTTCTCAGAGGACTCCTGGACTTCTCTGAGCCCACGCACCTGTTTTCCTTCTGTGAAACTCAGTATGGACAAAGGGAACAGGCTGAAAGATTATGATGTCTCTCCTATCAGGCTTAGACATGCTTCCTGTTTCATGCTTTACAAATACGTAAGTATATAGGTGTAGTAGAACTAACCTTGAACATTTACTCCTCTGAGAGAGATTTTCACAGTTCATCTACGCTTCAAAGCCCTCAATATAGCACTTAACTTACCCAAAAGGATTGCTTAGCAGGCTTAAACAGTTTCAGCAGCTCTCAAGAGTTCCCTTCAGGGAAAGACTTGGCCTAGAATAGTCTGCTTAAAATCCGTATGTTGTACGCCAGCTGCAGGGATTTATTCTGTGTCCTTCACTGCTGGAACCTCACCCTTTCCTTGCTGCATTGTAAAATAGTGAAAGATTCCCTAGTTCCCTGCTGCCATGATGCCTGTGGACAGTACAAAATAGTAACAGTTAGGTTGATGAACTGCGACAGCAGCTTCCAGTGCTGATGTGGTTTGTTTTACTGTTACCTCTTCCCACACTTTTTGTTGATCCATCCACACGTAGACTAATGCCTGAACTGTTAGTCTCTGGGTCAAGATTGTCTCCTTGTTTTTCTATTTTACAGAGATCTTTCATGTAAGGCTTGTTCCTTGCAGTGCCTAGATATTATCATAATATAAATTACTTCTACTAATAATTATACCATTACTGACGTTACTACATATGTCATACAAAGGAATATCTCTAACAGCATCATAAACAAGTCCAGGCTTTGCTTTAATGTTTTTAAGGATGTTCTTGAACACTGTCCGATTTGAGTTAGAACAGAACTAATTCTGTTCAGTGATTTTCCTTTTCAGCTAAGCTGCTTCTAAGGAACTGCACTTTCTGGAGTCAATAGCATGGTTTTTGCAGGCAGTGTCTGCTTTGAGAAGTGACAGCGCTTGATGTTCACAGTTACTGCCTGGGGCTGGGGTGCAGAAAATCTCAGGCTTATACTTGCTCCTGTGCAGACCAAGGTCACTGCTAAATCCTGTGTAACACACTGGGGGTGCAGTAAGTTAGAGGCTGCACCTGCGGGGAGGAGCAGACAGGACAAGAGACCCTACACTGACCAGCAAGGTGTTCCATCCCATAGATGTCATACTCGGTATAAAGTTGAGGGATCACAAGGGTCAAGCTCTCTTCTCCAATGGCTGGTGTCCAAGGAGGACTCTGTCCATTCTGCCTTTGATCCCAGTCTGTGCGTTCCTGAATCCAGTTCTGGAATCCAGCTCCTGCATCCACTTTCTGTCTGCTGCTGAGCCCTGCCTGGGCCTTCCCCAGTGTCTGTCCACAGCATCAGTGGTGACGGTGATGTGATTGCCATCCGGCAGGGCTGGGTTCAGTATTGGTTTTGCATATATTTTTATATATCATTTTATTGTTATTATTATTCTTCATTGAAGCAGTTTTAGTTTTCTTTTCCAATCCATAAGTCTCTCTCCCTTACTCCTTTTCTCTTTTCCCTCTTTGAGGAGGGGAGAAAGGAGTGGGTAATATAGAGCATCTGTCATTAATCTAGTGGCCAGCCCAGCTCTAACCCTTAACAAAACCAATACTAAAACACAACCTTAGCACTTAAAAATTATACACATGCCCTATTTATGATCTCAGTGCAGTAGCTATCAATATTCCCCTTTCTGAACTCTCTACAAATACTTCAAAAACTCGCAAAACCTACCAGACACTGATAACATAAGTGCACCTACTGGTAGCACAACACCAAGGAAAATTCAACCCTTTGATTTTAAACTTGGTACAAGCCTTGATACACTGTAGGCCTTCACAGTGTTGTTTTAGTAGTCAAATATCACTCCATGGAAAACCCAGATGTAGACGTCTTTTCAGTAGGGATAATAGTGTGACAGTCTTGTCTGTCCCTGGCTAAGCCTGACCTGCTGACCTGCACTGCAGTCTGTGGTATGTGTTAGCAAAAACAGGAAAATGCTGCCCAGGGAAAACAAGTGCTGCCCTCAAGACCAACCGGTGTCCACCAACACTTGACCTTAGGCCCCTTTGTCACTAGGTAAGGAAAAGCCTAAGTCAAATATATTCTGGCTCCTGTCTGCAAAGCAAAAACAGGTTACCAAAAGGAAATCAGTAGAACAGAAAAAACCAACATCTGCCTGGAACTTCAGGTAATTACGGACTGCTCAATAGATTTCCTTCTGTGGACATCTCTCAGCTGCCTGGACTGAGGCACTATTTCAGCAGACATCCTCCCCTCATTGTTTCTTCTTTGGAAGAAACAGCTCTTACCCTCGTTCATGGTCTTCTAATTATGTTTCTTTTATTTTTGCTAAATATTGAACACAAATAAATCTTAAAAACAGATCCTGACATCCCCCACCCCACAATACCTTCTCTTCCTGCAATTCAGTATGCTGATATCATTGTATACCAGATGCAAATTACCATGTGCAGCTCACTGGGACAAAAGCTCTTCTAAACACACTCTTATCTCTGGACGACTTTCCACTGTGTTGGTTTTTTTTAAACATGGTTCACTGTCCCTGCAAAGCATGTGAAGGAAGAGAAGTTTAATTTACAGCCCCACTGCTACGGTATATTTTCAGTTGGGTTTCTCTAGTTTTCTCTAACCTAAGCAACTACATTCAGCTTACTGCAATACTTCCTAAATCACCATATGCACTTAGAAACCATTTATCACTCAGAGACCATACTACTAATTTAATTTTCAACTTATCCCCTGCATTTTTATCAAGACAGAACATATCACAGAAATGGGTGGATTTAAGAAGGTCTCATGTTTGACTGTGCAGCACCTTCTTTCGCACACATACTCTCTGTAGGGAATCCACTACAAAGCTGTAAAAGGACAAATGGCTTCAGAAATATTTTCAGTATTAATTTAAAAATAGAGCTAGATACTCACTGTAACAAACTCCTGTGTTATATCAGAAGACTCTTAATCTCACCATAAAATGATTATAAATTACCAAAAGGTCTTTTGTAGGTATGTAAGTCTCTCAGATGTCTTTAGCAGAGTGAAGCCCCATTTTTTTCCACACATCTTCCAGTCCCTTGCCTATACCCACAGATCATAGTTTCCCATGTGCCTTGACACTTCATCCTATAAGTTAGAATTGTCCAAAGAATATTAAATTTTAATACTAATTTGTAATAACCCTTACATAGTAGGAAAAACCTCTGTACCTGGAAGACTCTGAATTACGAATGTGTCTGAATTATCAATAAGATGATAAAGACAGTTTCATACATAACCAATTTAATTGCAGTTCTTACGCAGCCCAAGTCTTCCTGTGCATTCCATGAGTGATCTGGTATCTAAACAGTTAACACAGGTTCCCTCCTTTACCTTTTTACCAAGCCCAATGCAAGGTTAAGAAATAGCCTTGAATTAATTTTTGAAGGTTTCACCTTCTCTGGAATGGAAGATGGGAAATGATAACAGAAAATAAAAATTTGAAACATGTAAGACCACCAAACATAAGCAGATGCAAAATGGTTTCTGAGGCTCTTTTCCCTGTCCTTTGAAAGGGACATCATTAGCAAGGTAAAGTGCTTCTGCAGAAGGCACCTCTATCCTGTGAGCAACGCATCAATGTCTGACTTAAATTTGTAACATGGCAACTTTTAAAAATATGTGAGACCTTAGATTTCAGGCACTCAGAGACTGTAACTGTCACAGTCCTGACCAGAGCTGCTCTTAGTGTCCCCACTGAGCTTGTACCAGTATTCATATTCATCTACAGTTCTCCTTTAAACCTTTATCTAATATATCTCCAAGTATATTTTTATATATTCTTCAAAAACATCTGATAGAAAAAGGAAAAAATTGCTATTTTCATCAGAGGCTTTCCTTAACAACAGTAAGTAGGAGGAAGAGATACACCTTCTCTTGTTTCTCTTTCAACCCAAGTGTTCACTCTTAATACTACATTTTTGTTTATCAAAAGTATAATTTAGAGCTGTTTAAATACATTTTGCTCACTTCAAAATGCTTCACTGCTTCACTAATCATAAAAAGGTAAATCAAATCACATGATGTACAAGTGAGACCAAAAGCATGTTCTAAACACTAAACCTGTGCTTAAAATTATGGTGAAATTCTACAAACTAGAGCATCTGGTAAACTAAATTCGATTGTGCACAACA
This sequence comes from Buceros rhinoceros silvestris, assembly GCF_000710305.1. Lineage (NCBI taxonomy): Eukaryota > Metazoa > Chordata > Aves > Bucerotiformes > Bucerotidae > Buceros > Buceros rhinoceros. Next base: position 24,687 of record NW_010407838.1, on the reverse strand, counting down.
AGGGCTCCAAAGAAAAATAAGTAATACAGCAATCTGAGCTAGCTTTTTAAAGAAAGCTTTAAAAGCTTCTTAAAAGGAATGGCATAAATGACCATGTAAGATTACAGTTCCATCATCTGAACTTCCTACTTACAGGTACCTCATTTTTCAAAATGAAGACTTAAAAAAATGAGAAAGATTAATTGTAAGCCAAAGAATAGCAAGGTCTTTCTCTTGCTGGAACAACTCTTTAACTACTACTGAAATCTTGTTAGGTATGGTCTTCAAGTTCAAATTAAAGATGTACTGTTTGGAAGTTATCTTCCTTGACTCAGAAGTCCACTAGTAACATTACCTAAGTGGACTACTGCTAGTATCCACGTAAATCAGGTCTGCAGTTCATTAGCCATCCCAGTGTCCAGGTACCTGGCCCTGAACCATTAATTTTGCTCGGTAATCCAAATATACCATTTCTCCACAATTACTAAGCACTTTTCCATGTTTTAAGGCACCTCCTTCATTCAGGTTACAGACCACTGAATCTGAAGGGCACTTTCACACTTGCAGTAGCTTATATAGTTAGAGATACAAGTTAGAATTCAGGTATAATTTTCATATGGACCGACACGTCAGTCTATATATCACATTTTCAAGGAGGACCTAGGCAAAAAAAAAAAAAACAAACACAAAAACCCCACAAAAACAACAAAATGGACACTGTGGTACAAGATTACATATATCACACAGGTCTCTCGAAGCAGGATCCCACCACAGGATGACTATAAAAGAGTCCTATGATCTCACAGCAGATACACATGGAAGTGCTGAATCACTAAGGTACGACGGTGCTTTACCTTGGTGACTTTCTTGTGTACTTGCGAAATTATAAGGCAGTACATAGCTTGCACTGTACAGCAGTACACAACACAGTATACTTATTCGAGCACTACCAAAAAAGTTTATCTGAATTGGTATGTCCGAGCTACAAAAATTTTTTTACCTGCAACGCACTTAACATTACTCTGTATCTAACATAGGCTTAACTAGAAACAAAAAACCTCTAAGATGAAAACCATGCTTCTGTTAACAGGGTTTTTTTAAAAAAATATTTCATCCCACATTTATAAAAGATCTGCTCTTTGTTATCTCAATCACAAAAGAAAAAAGTATTTTCCATTAGTGCAGTGTATCTTCCTTTTCCTTCCTTTCTCTGATGCTTGACCTGTCTGCTTGTCATGGTCACAATGCCAGCCTGACACGTAGCTTGCTTACAAGATCTGCGGTGTGAACTGTGTGAACACTGAATAACGGAAACCCACCTGCTGCAGCTAAAACATACCCAATAAATTTGCTACACAGCAACAGCAGATTAAACAACAGAATGGCTCGTTGCTTACATACAAATGCTAGTATGCTTGGGGCTTTGGCATCTCACAGGAATAATAAATCCAGACTAGTGAGGACGTCCATCTGAGCACTGGTAGTAAAGGCTTCTCTGCTGCTGAGCCAAGGCCATGTTTCAGTGCTGCTGTTCAGCGTCCTAAACTCCTGCAATGCTCCTTTCCTGGTGACACACAGACATCCCAACCACAGCATTTCTCTTTTTCACTAAGAAAACATTGTGTACTGGGTAAATTCCAACATAATTTATGATGTTTTACTTACCCAAGTTGTGCTTGCTTCTTCCATGCAGCACTACAAGTCTGCTTCACTCCTCAACACACTATTTCTAATTTCTGTACTTTTGCTAGCTTGTAGTCTAAGGCTGGTGCGTTGATACCTCTCCAAACCAGCTAGGATACAAACACCTTTGTGGCATTTTAAAATTTGCTAAAGCAGAGACTGATGGCAATACACCTACGGAAATTTCTAATGCAGCTATCATTTGCAGTCCCAGGTACTTGTGAGTCACACAAACACACCTCATACTGTGGCTAATGTAATGATACCTAAGCAATACAACACTTTCACATGTTTATTTGTTTGCATAGTAGAAAAGTTTTGATAATCTACTAATAAAGGCAGTGCTAGAGACCAAGGACAGGTATTACACCAACAATTGTAATACAAGGACAAGTGTTAACTGCAATTGTATCCATACCACACATCAATTTTGGTGATAACAGACAGGAAAGACAGTGTCTACTGGGTAAATCCAAGTCTGATACTAGTGATGTTTTTGGTGGCAGCCAGAGTTCAATGTATAACATAGGCTGCCAGCCCAAATATGGAAAAAAGTGAACAAATCGTAATATAAAAATGTGGTTACACTTGGCAAAAGTGTGTGCAATTACTGCTTATTTATGGAACTACACCCCATTAAAAATACAAGATTTTACTTCAAAAAGCACCAACATAAATTTCTAAGAAGTTACTTTTGCAAGATTTTAACATTACAAAGGCAGCATAATTAGATGCATCTCATGAAGTGTAATCAGATAAACTCCAGACAAGTATGGAATAATGCAGAACAAAAAACGATGTAACAAAAAAATTATCTATAAGAATATATTTTCTTCTTTTCACAAGGTTTCAGCCTTAAGGGCAGGGGGAATGGTGGTTTGCAATTATCAAAACAATTAAAAAATCACTTCTTTATTAGTAAGGCACTAAAATAGGAAGAAAACAGCAGCACATAAGCTCGGTTATCACATTAGAAAACAAAAAAAACTTACTTAAGAATGACTTAAAAGATTAATAGGAACATCATTAGTCTGTTCCAAATACTAGCTGGTTACAGATTAACACCAGTGTAAGATCAGGTACTTAAGACATCAGATCTGTTGATTAAAGTTACTTAGATAAAGACAACAAAGCAGGGAAATGAGGTTAGACTCGTCACAAGTAAAACACTTCCATTAAGTAAAATATCAGTCTTATTCGAGAATTTGGGAGTCCAATCAGAATTTTACAATAGCAGCTTATGCTAAATATACAGATATGCATATATATGTTTAAAAATGTGTGTAGATAAACAAAAAAATATGAAATTTGTATATAAATAAAATTTTTGTATATAGGTATCTACATGAATATACATTTGTAAATACAGGTAAGATTTGAATATATGGCATTTGTAAAAAATAATAGATAAATTATATATAAACTTAAGTACTCAGCAGAATTTCCGTCAATGCAGGGTCTTCATTCTGTCTGGTGAAGAACATATTTATCTGTTAGACGAATTACACTTTGTTTTGGAGAAGTGAGGCAGATTTGAAGTGTATCTGTCAATCACCTTCCCAATTCCAGGTGTTGATTTGGTTGCAGAGCAGAGCTGATGCACACGAACCAGGTTCCTTTCAGAGAAAAATAAGCCGGAAGCTTTTATCCATGGTTATGTCAAATGTCTTCCGAGCCCTAGTAGATACATACCAGTTCAAACTGCTATTTGAGCATAAACATATAGATGTTCAGTCAAGAAGACAAGCCTCAATTTAAGGCTGAAGCAAAAATCTCAGACAGGTATACAGCAAAGATGTAGAGGCTCTGACACCAGTGCTAGAGTGTGCTGAGCAGCTTCTAGTGCACTGAACTATTCAGTAGGAGAGACATAACCCCATACTAGCAGACACAGCAGAAGACAGTACCAGGGAAGGAACGGCTACGCTCGCAGGACAAAGACCTCCTAAGTTTTGGGTCTCTTCCTCTTGTACTTGCTGTTAAAGTAGCTGGATAATGCAGTTATATACAAAATAAGCCTTTATAAATACAGACAGCTGTGCCCAGAAACAAAGGATTTCTACAAAGCTGATAAAAAATGGTTTCTGATACGGTATTTATTTGGACATGGGGCACATGTACATCACACCAAGTTTATGCCACATAAAACTAAATATTGGTCAATATTTTTGTAGTATAGCACAATTTTTCCTGTTTTAAACAGACCATGCTTACTTTAGCCAGTTTCTTTTTACCCAATCTCCACCTTCCTGAAAGGAACAAGGAATGAGATGACCATTTTGACTGCCAATTAGTTATTAAGGAAAATACAAAGTTAATAGAAAGCAAATCCAATCTATTTATACTATGATTGTGCTTAATAATTATGCTGGAAAAAAACAGGATATAAAGAAGAAGGAGAAACCATTCATAACACATGTATTCATAATTTTACTATTTGGCAGAGACAAAAATGCTAGTTCTTTTATTACTCTATAGAGTAATAAAAACACTATAAATTTTTGTATAATGCCCTCGGAAGAAAACTAGAGTATTTCAAGAAATTGGAAAAATAATCAGAAAAATATTGCAATAGACTAGTTGACAGCATCTGCCAAAAAAGACTGGGGAGAACTGTAACAGTATGTGCACCTGAGAAGTACTGGAAGGTGCATAGCTGAAGGGATAGCTACTGAACTCTTCTTATCTTTCCTGTCCAAGTTCTCCTCCTTTGTAAACTAGGAAGTTTTTAAACAAAACATCATCATCCACAAAACCAAACACAACCAACAGCATGTAAGTCAAAGAATGAAAGGCTGTAGTCTGAGGAAGAAACATGTTTTTACATCCTTTGTCAAGTCACATCTTCCCCTAACACAAATTAAGTGACAGCTGCCAGACTTTAAAAAACACAGTCCAGGCATTGACATGAACAGCTTTTATAAAACAGAAAGCAAATCAATAGAATTTTTTAAAAGTGTTTTTAATTGTTTTTAATTTCCATATTAGAACTAGATAACAAGGAGATGAGTTTCAAGAAACTAAAACCCGAAGTATACTTTACCCTATTCATGTAATTGTGCATTTACTGTACAAATACTTTGCTCATTCACTGAGCGCGCTAGTTGTTGATAAAGAGTTCCTTTAAAGGGAGCAGTTCTTAAAGGCTGTTGACAACTACATCTGCTTTCTGCCAGAGCTCTAATTTTACCCTTAGGAAAGCAAGAACAAGCATGCTAAGCTCAACCATCTCAACATACAGCTTCTAAAATGAGTGTATCTTTGTAAACAACTAGAACCCCTCTTGATATTCTACAAGTGAAACAATTAGGTCCATTGTTGATATATAAACATATATAAAATAAATATATAATTTTCTACTGTAAGGCACTAAAGTCAGCAACTTCAAAATATTCCTCTGGTTTTTAATTTCCACAGAATTCTGATCACTATTTCTTCGTGCTCTCTCCAGATGAAGAGCCTTTTTCCCACAGAGAAACTGCACATTAATTTGCAACAGTAAGAAAGATTTTCTGTATCTAAAACTGCCCAAAATCCCCACAAAATAAGACAATCTAAGTTTTCTTGTAAGAAAAAAAAATATCTATTTAGGTCCAGGTAACATAGCTGCACACTGAGAGCAGCTATATTTTACAGAAAACCAGACATTCCTACCCCAGCTTGAGAAACCAAATAAGATGAGAACTTTCAAGTCAAAATGAAGCTGCATGCATTGCTGGCAGCAATGACATCAGCTGCTCAGTTTCAAAACTATTTTTGTAGAAAAAAAATATAAACTAAAAATGCACTGCATTTTGAAAATCCCATTTCTTTAAAAAGATACAGGGCATCTATTTGGGATACGGTAGTTATACCAAGGGCACAATAAATAGATGCTCCTAGACTGCGCTACTACTACTAAAATCTAGAATCTGTAATAAAAGTTAAGCTTATATGAAAGCATCACGTTCAGAATAGGAAGATGTGTATTAGCAGTGTTTGAATAATAAACAAGCTATTAGAATTTTTTTTGGAGGGTCAGGGTTTCAATCTGAACACAAGCCGTATTTAGACAACATTCTTATTTTGCTTTGAAGTATATTCTGCCTTCACATTTCTGTTCTCAGAAGACTGGAGTTAGCCCACCAAATAAAAAAAAAAACAGCCTTAGATATTTTTTCTTTTAAAGTCAGAACTTCCTGCTCTGACCAGAACATGCAAGTCAGTATTCATGGCAAATGTTCATTACTAGTGCTCCTGAAATTTGTCTAGCTTCTGAACCTCACAAAACAGGTATATTCTTATAGGTACAGCATGGCAAGAACAGACTTCTCTGCTGCCGAAACAGACTCCTCATTTTCCTACCACCAAATGCACACTCTACAAAGGCATCTAGCAGCCACAGGGCCTTTCTGAGTCTAGCAAAAGTTCTTTAGTACAGTGTGCAGCGCAAGTCAGACTACCAAAGACTTTTGCCTGGATGAATAGTGAAATGTATTCATAAAACTGAGTATGGAATACAAAAAGAATTTGATGCTTACAAGTACCCCAGGCAAATCAGCACTTGTCAGGTCTGGAGAGTCACATTAAAAAAAAAAAAATGACAAATCAGCCCATGAAAAATTTCTTTAAAACATCCTAAAATGAAACTAGGAGATAAAGGTCTATTTCAACTAGTTGTACATCTTTGAACACAACCTGGAAATAAGGAAACAGGAAACAAAAAATTGGCAGTTTTTTAAAATAGAAATAACGGTGATGCTAGGGAACTAGTTAGATGAAGGCTATCAAACAAATCAGCAGGTGTGTATACCGCAACTTCAACCAAAAAAAAGTAGGTGAAATCAACACTAATGAAGTTTCCATTTGACGGACTGGATTTTTAAAGCCTTAGGAAGAGTGTGAGATAGAAAGAAAATATGAGGAAATCCAAAAACAGTTTAAGCAGGCTGCACACCAACATCTTCAAATTGAGAAATATACTTCCCTTACAGAACATTTCCAATACTCACTAGATATGTGCATTTTACAGAGGTTTCACAGTTCAATCCATCCTAACTTCCAAATCACAGCTTTCGAACAACACACAGAAATTAGCACTAAATTCAGACACGTCAAAAAATAGGAATCCACAAAAGGCACCATTGCTGGTTTCTACAAAAGCATTAGACTGACTGTGGAGAACCACAACATTTTAGTGCCTTTTAAAGGTAGCCTAAGTTTCCACTCTAATAAATGTAAAGAAAATTCCATTTAACTTAGACTTTGTGGTAAAAAAGAGTAGCGCACATATTTCTGTGTATATTTAACCAGTTCTATGTATATCTTAATGCTTCCTAGACTAAGTCAATCTGAAAAGACTTACTGAAAATTAGTATCTGACATGATGTTCTTAAAGTATTCTTTATTAGTATCATTAGAAGTTGCAGAAACAACTTGTAATATAAAGGCACAGGGAGACAGTTTTGATAAAATATTCCAATCAAACAGTAACTTACAGTACAAAAGGACAATTGTAATGCACATACAAACCCCAAACACCTCATTCAAAAATATTACACGGCGTTCATCAATAATGGGCAATGACTAAAAATATAAATTGTTATTGTACAATAAATATCTGATAGGTGCAAACAGAACAAGATTTATTGCTCTCCACAATGTTTTCCCTGTAGTGTTGGCTTTTTTCAGTGTTTGTTTTCTAACCTTCCAAATTCCTTTTTATAATCAGCTTTAGTAACTTATTTCTGAGGGAACTAAACCCCAAACCAAACCTGGTAAGACATTCTGACAACTACAGAACTGCCTTGAGTAGTAAGTAATGAGAACTGGCAGTGTTTGTTTCTTTTACAACTTTAACAATCATACTCCACTCACTCACTGAGAAATGTGGTAGATGTTTAAAATTAAACTTTAGTGATAAGTCAAGGCTTTTATGGTAGGGTTACCTAGTCTGAGGGTAGTCTGTTTTCTTCAAACAAGTGGATTTTATGATGAAAAACAGTATGAACCTTCTTTGACAGCTTGTGCCAGAGCGAACATGTAAATAGATTTTCAAACAAGGGGAGGGGATAAATCAAAAGCTGTGTTGGTCATTCAAACATCACAAAATGAGAGAAGGGATTGGGAGGAAGGCCTATACAGGCAAAGATGACTTAAAGTGAGAATTCTGAGTTCTAAAATATCCTTAATGTAGTCATCTAAGAAATCAAAAAGCACTCTGCATCTTTATATGGCTCCACTTCTGAGATTTGAGGAAGAAGGGCCTGTCAGCGAGTTTGCCATTTTCCTCACCTTGCCCTTGCAGCAATTTGGTAAAGCAACAGTTTCCCCCAGTCTTCTGATGCAGTATGAGAGGCATACAAACTTTGCTCTTGGAAGTAGCACATACTAACATGCTCAGAACTCTTTTTAGCTTGGACAAAATACCGCTTTATACACACATTTAAGAAATATTAGTTTCCTTCATTACTGTTACAAGATGTAATATGCATACATCTCCTAAGAGTATCTTTTTATGAATAACACGACAGGAAAATGAAACATTATACAAGTTGTAAAAAAATAAATAAATTAGGAGCAAACTTTGAAGTGAGTTCTTGTAGCAGTAACCGAAGTTTTATAAAAACTGTAATGTATGAGAACACCTCCAGATTTACACAAACTTCAACAAGTCAAATTTATCTGCACTGGGAATAGTCAAACTTAGTTCTACAAAAGGTGTCTGGAGTGAATACAGCTTAATTAGTTTATTTGGAAAACCAAAAGGTGAGTGTTTGGTAAACTCCATTACATTGGAATTCAAGAGAAGTGGGAATGATGTAAACCAAATGGCTAAGTTTCTAGACATTGTTATTTAAATTGGGGTTTTCTTCTAGAACAAGCACACAGTTTTAGAAGTTCTTCAAAGAGTAAGGAAGGACCACCGAAATTTGAATTTTGAGGCTTAGTTTCATAGCAGTATAGCATTTTTTCTTTACTATTTGTTTAGAAACTAATAAACAAAACCATTTTCTTTGGTTTATGCTTATAGTGTACTAGTGATTTTTTATTGTTAGTCAAGCTTCTATCCCCAATTGAAATTAATACGGATCCTTTTGTTGTAGTCTCTCTCCAACTCTCAAATTATCTCTGTTAAAAATAAGTGTTTGTTCATACCATGATTTCCTGCTAAACAGTCATGTGTATATACTGGCATTAAGAGTAAAAGTTTTCTACTACAATTGCATTAAGTGATATTTCCAATGGCAGAACTACAAAAGACATCAAATGAATGCTAGTTCAAATGACATTTGAGTTTATGATGATCTTAAAAAAAAACATACACAATGTCTAAGCATAGTAAAATACAGTGTAAAAACCTTTAAAATGAGACAGTAAACGTGGGAATCCTGCACTCACAGTAGGAATGTACTGCACAGCATTAACGTGAAAGCCTGTTAAATCTGTAACAATGCAGACAGCTAGGTTTACCTGGATGTAAATGCCACTTCAAGGTGTTTAAACAAACACAAAAATGAGACAATGATGTCAGGAGAAAGGCCTTTAAAACAGGCCATCAGTCGAACTTGACTTTCCAAGTAAGAACAACAGTTTCACAAAACTGTGACACTAATGCAGTTTTATGTAAAGTACCCTTTGACACACAAGCTGTCAATTAAGCTATCACAGTCTTTTTTGACCCACTCCCTTTTCAATAGTTAGGGAAGCGAGTCAATAGTAGCTCAAGTTTTAATTCCGTAAGTACCTTGTCTGTTTGCAAAGGAACATTATAACACCATAAAGTTGTATTTTTATGGTATTTAGAAAACTGATAAACTAGGGGTTTTTTTATTTTCTCTTTTTAATACATAAGTTCAAAACTTCATTTTCTATGTGTCTTTTGTAATAGTGTTTTAGCCAGTGTTGCAAAAAGTTTTCACTATGGACTACCTCACATTGTTACTTAATTGTGCAAGGTATTCACGCAGCTCTTTTGCAGCTTGGAATCTACCATATCGCTTCTTTGGGTTGGCACATTCATCCAGCAAGGCCTCAAGTCGGCCATCTTTGGCAATTTCAGCTGGGGGGTCATGAAGTAGTCCTCCAGAAGTGCCACGCCATGTGGCATGTCTTGATAAAAGGTTTTGACAAATAGCGTAATAATTGTGGTCCACAGTGACACGAGCACAAAGAATCTCTTTTGAAAAGGACAGACAAGCTTCTTTATCACAGTCATCAAATTTGCTTTCATACCATACATCCCAGTTTTCAGGTTTATCTGTGAAATACAAGGAGACAGTAAAAAAAAAAGTGAGAGGAGAAAAGAGCATGTGTGTGTCTGAATACAATCACAAGCTCAATACACAGCAAAGTGCTGATATTTAAACTATAAACCAACTTTGTTTAAACGAACTCTTAAATGTCATAGTCTAAGTTTGCATCTGACAGTTTGGTATACCCTTCTGCTGGAAGGGTCCTGGCAATACAAAAATAAGGGAAAGAATGGAAGAAGGTAAAATAGATAGCAAACAGAGGGAAGCAGGAAAAGTAGCACACTAAACACATGAAATCTACATTCACACACATACCCAGAGGAAAAAAATGTTGCACAACCAAATACAAGAGAATGATCCACAACTGAAGTTGAGAGAAAAACAAACAAGCAACACGATTTATCTTAGCAACATAGATTTGGTTTCTCCAGTTGCCCTGGAAACTAACACTTGGCAAGTAGTCTACCAATGAACAAATAAACAATTGCACAGTAATTGCCATAAACTTCTAAAACATTATCTTCCAACCTCTTACTTTAGACACGGTAGGAACTAAGAAGTGTGTGTAAAAAAGTACATGGATTATATATAATCTTCAAAGACAGGGGAAAAAGAAAAACCAACAAAACAAATGGTGTTCATGTACACATATATAGCTTGCTTCATATATATTTTAAAAGTTATCAAAATCTGAAGGTGTAACTAGTGGCCTTGACACAAATCTTTCTTTAACTTAAAACCTGTTTTACAAAAAATACCTTATACAATAACAAGATGTAGAAGGTTACTAAGTGTGAGATCGCCTGATTTCCTACTACTTTTTGTTAGAAAAATTTCACCTTAACTCTCTAGACTACTGCCAGCTTTGAGAAGAGGTACTTATCATGGAGCGTCATAGTTTTGCAGATCTCTGTGATGCACAAAGAAAATTAGTATCCAAGCTGACTACTGGTCTACTCATTTATGGTGCACTGCAAGCCAGTCTAGAAAAGAAAGTGTACTGAAGGATGATTGGTAAAACTATAAAAATTATATAAAATTTGTACAATGAACAGCAAACTCAAAATGAAAAAAAGCCAGCAACAAAAGAGTATGAGAAAAAAGCACTTCAGCAAACTCAAGTGTGATATCCCATACAGAGACTATTAGGTATTACTTTACAGTGCAACTGGACAGAATGTACATATTCAAATATCTAACTGGCATATTAATCACTCTACACAGAGATTGCTTAATGAAACTTTCCAGAAGATTAATGAAATCAGTATTGAATGTCAAGTTTATACAAAGATTGAAAACTTTCTCATGTCCTCACTTGTTTTCTGTGTTCTTGATTAACTGTTAGATTACAAATCACTCAAAGTTTTACTAAGTACAGTCTGAGAACTATAGTCAACAAATGTAAGTACGAGACTTTCAGCAGCCAGCTTCTGCAAGAACTATGGGCACCTATTCCATCTACACATCAACATTTTCAGAATACATTCGGTCATCTGTGTGACTGCGGAATTCAGACACGCTGCAGAAGTCAAAGTCTTAAGTAATATTATCTTAAGAGGGTGCAAAAGGACCAAAAAAAAAAAAAAAAGAAAAAGAAAGTTTATTTGTGTGTCACATAAGTAAATGTATTGGATATCCAAAAATTAAAAGGATTTCTTGGTAGGCTCAGATAATTTCAATCTAAACTCCTTGAAAATGCAAAATACATCTAATAAAAAAAAAAAAAACCCACACAAAAAAAAAAAAACCAAAAACATTAAAACCCCCCCAAAAAACAAAGCCAAC
>NW_010407838.1:10800-12929 GCF_000710305.1 Buceros rhinoceros silvestris | reverse complement strand
AACATTAAAACCCCCCCAAAAAACCAAGCCACAAGAAAACCACACCACCAAAAAAAAAAAATCCCAAAAACATACTTCCTTGTAGAAAAGTGCAGCGACAGAAAATACAGCCTTAAAGTTAATTCAGCAGCACAGCATATGAAGACTATTTGCAAAGCTTAAAATATCCATTCACCCAAAGCAAACTGGAATCACTTGGCCTATTGCCATGAACTTCTGCAGAATCTAGGATTTCATGTTCAGTGTCTCTAGCCTTTATGTCTGTAAAGTTTTGCTTACAAGCTCCAAAGAAATATAAACCCATGTAATGCCACTTTGTCAAACATCTCTCCTGCTGGCACTGCTTTGAGCTTTTACAGTTGACAGAAAGATGAACGAATTTTCAGTATCCCATCTGGAAACAGCACTAAAATCACCCATTCTTTCAGTTCCGTTATTACAGAGCACCAGCCTGAACAAGTGAACCAGAGGCAGGCTATGTAATGAAGGCAAAGTGTGTGGTAAGGCTATCTCGTCATTCATAGACAACAGAATGCCAGGACTTCTGTCTGGAAAAGATGAAAAGCAGCTCCTCTCTTTTAGCTAAGGTAAACAAGTCAGTCAGCCAGCCCATCTGTCTATCTGTCCACCCATCTGTACAAGCCCATTGAACACTCAAACCCTGTCCTCCCACCACCATCTCTCCATTTATGCAGGATTACAGAGTCTAAACGTATATGTAAATCAAGTTCAGGTAAACTCAACCTCTCTGTGAAATTGACAAATTGGTCAAGTTAATTAGTAGCCTAATTGCAGAAGAAAGCTAAATGGTTTGTTAATTAATTAGTGTAGTTATAAAGCCAACACAATGCGTATTTAGCAACTACACATACTTTAAATATTGTGCTTGCAGAGAAAGAAGCAAGGGACAAGAGGTAAGGGCAGGGGAGACAAAGAAGACACTTACTCTGTCTGATTAACCTTTTGTCTGCTACCAGAACGTTTTCTGCATCTACAATGATAACTTTCCCATCTCTCGGTCCAACTGCAAAGTTGTCAAAGCTGACATCAAGGAGGTAGAGTGCAAATTCAAAGTCATTATTTGTCAGCTGCTCAGCTATTTCCATTAATTGCCAGGCCAGATCCACTCGTTTCTCCCATGGTGCATTAAAGTAACTCCACAGCTCTTCTCCAACATAATTGACAGCCACCATTCTTCCGCATGCTCCCAAGTACTTTGCGAATGGCCAACCCTCATCAGATGGAAAACTCTGTATATAAAAAGATTTTTTAAAACTTTCATTAATACAAAACAGCTCAGATTTTAAAAGGCCATTCAATAAAATTTAGAAGAGACACCTGTAAAGACTCATCAATACCACATTTCCATATACTTCTAAGTTTTGAAGGGAAATGAAAAACAACACAAAATAGATTGATGTGAGCAAACGGCCTTGTGGGAGTCCTAAATGGAAAGAGTTAGAGAACCTAAAATAATATACAATCCAGATCTAGCTTTCCACTTATTATAGATACATACATATATATATTTTCACATACACATTCACCACTTCACCACCTTTTTCTATTGGTGTTTTATACACATCTTTTGTACAAATGCAAGTATTCTTCCTACCAAGTTAATTTTGCAGCTGATATTCTAAATTAAAACCAATTCTTTAAATAACCTAAAGAAAAAAGCTTTGAAAAGTTACACCACCTTCTCTCCAACACACCCCCCTCCTTCCCGTTCTTCCCACTTGGATTCCTTTGAGGATCCTCTCACTTGATGATCTCACAGAAAGGGTTACAGAACAGACTGAAGTATAAAAGAAAGCTTAGGGTTTCTCACGCCTCTAGTACCCCTTAAGAAGCTACCTCTCGATTAATTGCTACATATATACCCTGTGTGTTTATTACACACAGCCACATATCATTTTTATCAAAAGTAAACTCTGTCTGCAATAGTAGCTTTCTTGGAACTAACTTTCAGGAAGAAGTTTCCATAAGAAATTGAATACTAATAACATACTATAAGCAATTAAAAAAAAAACATACAGCATATTTTTCCCATTCAGTCATGCTGAATGTGCCCTAAGGCTTCAGTATGAAAAGAGAAGCATTTAACAGGTATTCTCCATACCATGCAG
>NW_010407838.1:0-10683 GCF_000710305.1 Buceros rhinoceros silvestris | reverse complement strand
GAATAAACCATACAAGTATTAAATTAATAAGCCCCAAATACATGGAAATTATCACTCTTTAAGAATATAATGTAACAGTTAGGAGATACCACTACATGCACATGCTTCTTCCTCATGCACTAGCTTACTACTGTGTCATCAGAAGCAATTTATAATCAGTTCTGTAATGATGATGTAGTAAAGGTTTTACCACACTTGGGTTGAACATGGTGGTGGGTTTCAGTCTCAGTGGAAGCTTCATACCTTCTGGAACCCATAATCACAGAAAACATTTATCATAAAACTGAGAAAAAGGGACACTGGAAGGAGACACATCATGTAGCAGAGATCTGAACTACAAGACCAGTCAGGGAAGAGGTGCCCAGCACTCACCCATCTATGTAAAAATACAAAAACATAGCCTTAAAACCCACGCCTCCCCTGCAACAATCCTAAATTTTACCTATGATAACAAAGTTCTGCTCATTTTATCTTAAGCATTAGGTATCAGCTAATGCTAAGCCAAGGTCAGAATACTGATGTTGGCTGGAAACGCTAGAAGCTCTGTAATACACAAGGAACTGCAAGCTACATCTACTTCCCTGAATTAATACTTATTCTTCAAATGCAAGCAGCAAAGCTAAGGTTATATTCAACTCACACAGTAAGACTTCAAATTTAGTATTAAAAAAGTGCTGAAAAGGACCAAAATTCATTTGCTTAGATCACAATAGTCAATACAATAATATAAGTCACCAATACGCACTGCAGTCTTCACTCACAAAACTTGCTTATATATTGCACTAGTTTCATGCGTGAGCATGCTTCCATGGCAGGAACCAAGTTTCATTAAAAGTACTACTAACTGGCCTCTGGCCCAAAGCGTCATTGGATCAATAAATCCTCTCACAATATCCAAGAGGAAAAACCGTAAAAGGTAGAGAAGACAACTATAAAAGATGCTGGTGGTAAACACACAGGAAGAAAAAGCAAAATGGGAACACTTGCTGCTACTGACCAAAGGAAGGGAGAAGGCCTGAATAGCCAGGTGCAGAAGAGAGGAAAGGAACTAAGAGGACCTCTTCTTTCCAGCAGCAGCTGGGATTTATGTAATGGACTAAACTGATTTTGAAAGTACAGCACTGGTCACAATGGAACACTGATCCTCAAAACACATCTATTATGCTTCCTGCATTGTGTACACTGAATTTCATCTCACACAGAAAATTCTGGGAGCAGTTTTGTTTATTAAGAAGTGAACATCACATACTGTAACACAGATATATTTCTAACTCTGTAGCAATAAAAAGATCTTTTGACAACAGGAGCAAAGGGAATCCTGCCAACATCTGCACATGTACAAACAACATCTCTGCTCTGGCTCCCTTCCAACTGGCATGTAACAGCCACATCTACACTTCATTACCCAAGTCAGTAGCCAAAGCAGGAGATAAAAATATGTACAAGTGCCTCATTCAGCAATTTTATACTCTCTTGGTGAATTTGACAGGAATATTAATTGAAGTGCAGATCTGTTGTCTTTGCAAGCAGAGATTTGTAACTGTTTGCACTATTCTATTTTGAAAGCATCTTTCTAAATGAAATTGAAGCTAACTTAACATGAGGATTTTTTTTCTTCATGTATTTTAATTTTGAAAGCCTGTAAGACATGAACACAAATTTGTACCATCATTAAATGTGTTTTCCATGAACAAGCTGCATTTAGAAACAAAAAGTTTAGTAAATAGATAGCTGCCAAAACTCTCAAGATTACTGTGAAGTAATGAATACCATTATCTTAGTTTTTAATTCTCAAATTATTCATAGTATAGATATTTAATTAGATAATTTTGTATTTGAAAGTGGTATTTGAAGATTTAAAAAATGTGCATTTGAAGATTAAGATAAAAACTAACCTCTTGTTCAAAACCAGAAACAGCTATCTGACAAAAGAATATGTAATTCTGACGCACCCACTCACATTTTGTCTGAGAATGTACAAACAAATGCCATGGAAACCACAGATAATTACACCTTTATAAGTGTTTTAAAATACAGTGATGCATATGAAAAACTACAATCAGGTAGCTTAGTAAGTTTTCCCACATTAAAATTCTTTCTCTATTCACAGAGAAGTATGTATAATCTTCTAATAGAAAAATGGAAAACGATAAATATGACAAGAACTTCTGCTACTTCCTTTCCCAGTGTCACAGACATTAGTTGCCCTAATTAGTGTAGCTACAAGATATCCCTCTAAGCAAGGCTTTAAAACCTAAACCAACCCTGTCAAAGCAACAAAAGACATTTTCTCCTCAAAGAATAATACTGCATTTATGTCTTTAAAATAAAAATACATTGTAGCCTCAGAATAAATATTAGGAATTAATAGGGTGAATTAATCATTTCACTGAAGCATAAATACACTATCAGTGCATTTGTCTGTCTCACTTCCATCTGCCTCAACATGAGAAGACATACAAATCTGCCACTGGATTTGAACATTCAGATCTGTGAGCTAGATCATGCAATGAAGATTCACCAGCTTGAAGCTAATAAAGTGTATTCTAGTCTGCAATAACACAGATCCCCTTTGAATTAAACACTTAAAAGAATATTCTTTTATCATAATCATATATATAATTCATCCTAATAATCAACTCCAAAAAAAAGGCAAAATAGTTTAAGTAACAACTGACTTTGAGCTACTGTTCTACTGTACCATTAAAAAAAATGCTTTTAATTTTCAAAACTACTCTAGAAAATGTTACATGTCACTATCAATTTTTGTATAAAGTAAGTTTCATTAAAAAAAAAAACAAAAACAAGACCAAAAACCTCTAAAGAGCTACAATTAAATTACGATGAAATTAAAAAACACATGCCGAACACAGTGGGGATTTACGAACCTGAGGATCTCCATGGCAAAATTACACTCTTTGTGACGCCTTCACTCATCCTGCTAAACTGTGTTTGCCCAGACACAAACTGGCAGGGCAGGGACAATTTAAATAATACGTTCCTCCTCAAAAGGAAAAAAATTAGTTCTTTCTCACAAAGTACTGTTGATTCTGCAGTGTAAACAGAAGCAGCACTTGCATTAGTCACCAAGGCAAATAAGTAAAACTCTAGAATCAGGAGACCCAAAGATCACATTTTACAGTGAAACTTTTCAGGGCAAAGAAGGTGAAAAAGCACAGTCTAAACACAGATGCCTTCCTGCGTCAAGAACAGATCTACATTCTACAAGATGGGTATTCAAGTGTGTTTGTGAATACTAGTGAGTATAATGACAACTATTTCATTCCAACTATATGCTGAATCATTTCACACGCAATTAAACTCCCACAGAAGTTAAGCATACACATATATACAGCCTACAGACACAGACTGAAGAGTGGATTTCATGGAATGTTCCAAGTATTAGTGTTCCCACTGAAACTATGTTCTTTATTTACTTTACTTTTGTTCACTTCTATTACATTTCCATCAGTTACTACACACAATTCATGCCAACAGGAGGTACACATGAGGCTTACTTGACACCCTACAGGATGAAAATACACAGACAACTCTAAATACTCAGAAGCTGCTCAGTTAAGCTGAACACTTGAACTGTAGAAGACATATTTCACAGTGATAGCAGAGGTATGTCATTTCTCCAAACAAATTAATGAACAATGACTAAACGCAAGAACCATAGTAAAGAAAATTTAATGTCATATTGATTGTTACCTGTTCAAATTAGTTTGTAGTTCACAGAAGTTTGTTCAGATTAAATGTGCGACAGATTAAAATGATCACTATGTAATTCTTATCAGTTACGAGTCTGGAATATATCCCTATAAAGAAGTACTAGCAGAGATGGCCTGCTCTTATTTCTGAAAGTTAATCTGCAAAATTAAAGAGACTAAAACAAAGCCTCGATTACTTAATGCAGGGAAGTAAAACAGCTTCACCTCTACATCAGACATACCAGAAGTAAATGGACAGCACTGGTATTTCAAGATTTCAAATGTGGGGAAACAGACTGTTACTGAAAACTTCTAAGAGGTACAATTCATCAGGAGGATTTCTAATTAAGTCCGTATAGTGATTTCTCAGCAGCCTCTAGATTAGGACAGTCATTCATCATAATACATACCCCATAATAACTTGAAGAATCTCTAAACTATTCTAAAATTTTCCTTAGGTTTTACATACATGTCTTCACTTTAGGGAAGTTCCACCAGAAAGAAGGATGAAAATACGTTTTTATCATTTAAGGAACACAATTAAATATTGTAACATGGCAAGTACGAGCCAGTACTGGCCTAACAAATGTACTCATACGTCACTGCGAAAAATAACTCTTCAATTTTCAATAGTCTCAGATCAGTGGAATATTCTTGTAACATGAAGCTACTCAATTTTAATTCAACAAAACAATTTTTTTGTTTCTTTTAAAAAACGTGCACAGTGAAAGCTCAGGGACAGATCAAAAATTCATCTCCTTCCTCCACGATACATAGAAGTATGTAAAACAGGCATCAAGAAAGACTAAAGCCTCACTTAAACATCCAAAATTCAAATTCTTTTATTTGTGAATTATCTTTTCTACAGGTATCAGTTGACTGATTTGCACAAAAAAGAATTTTAAGCAAAGACCTGAAAAGGAAAAAAAAAAAAAAAAATCAATTTACCCATAAAGTAGTGCTTGTAGAGACATTCCTTAAGCCTAGTTTATGTTTACTGCAAAAAGAAAAAATAGCTTTCAAACAAAAAAATAGTCCAACTGCATGGGAGTAATTGGCGGTGGTGGGAAATCATGATTTATAATCATCTGCAACAGACTACAGGGCAAGTTTAAAATGAAATAATATATGAAAATGCAGATAATCAGAAAGTAACTGGAGTTACTTTCTGTAACTTTCTGGAGTTACTCCAGTTACTCAAAGTAACTGGAGGTAACATGACTAGTAACAACTGATCACAGACTAGGTTTTAACTTTTTCATAAAGATCAGAGGAAAATAATCAACATTTTAAAATACTACACACCAAATATTACTCAATAGATCAAAATGCTAGTAACTGCATGAGCCAGGACTTAAATAATACAAGTGTTCTAGAGGGCATATCAGGTACTACAGATAATTGCCTTAAATCTACTACTTGGTATTTAGCATAGGAATTATGTATCAGAAAAACCAAACTGAGTAATACAATTTAAATGAAACTGGATGGCATTCTACCAATCTATTTAGAATAGAACTACAGAAAATAATCTATGACTAGAACAGCATGATTTTTTTAAAGATTAAAAAAAAAAAAAGAGAGAGAGAGAAATCCTTGGCAAGAAATTCACTCATTTACTTTTTACTGAGTTATACGGATCAGCAAAATAATTCTGTAAAACATTTGGCTAAATTACTACTTTGAAACAATTTCTTCCTCTGAATTCACTCAAAGAGACCACAGTTAATGTTTTAGTATGTTTACCAAATGTCAATTATTGTTCTTCCCGTAACAAAACCAAACAGAAATCTCAATGATGACACAAAGAGAAATTAGAATAATTTTAGGTTATGCAGCAGCAGACTGTTCATGTAGAGCAATTGTACTAGGAATAGAGATACAGCTGTTGGTTTTGGTTTGAGGTTTTCTTCCCCACAAAGAATAACTATGATCGGAAGTTGTGAGAAGAACAAAACCATTAAGCTTAGGTATTTAGAAAACAAACATGTATCTGAAGGAAGGGCAATGATTTACACATCTATTAAAAATAATCTATTAAAAAAATATTTTCCATATAGATACTGGAATTTTTCTTAAGAGTCTCAAAAATGAAAGTCTTTGAGACTTGTAATTTACATATGAGATAGAAGAGTTTACCATCATTCTTTGAAGAACCTCCATTTTATACAGGCTGTTGAAAGCTACAGCTCGAGACAAAGTTGCACCAATGCACTCTGGATATAATTCACAAACACCTTCTACAGTTTGAAAAAAACCCAATTACTGGCAAGCATTTTATTTACTTATATTTTAACAGCAAAGTGTGTGTGCAAACTTCAAGTTTGCACTGAAAACAAAGCAAATGCACTGTTATTTTAACAGAGCACCTGGCGGCACTGTATACCAACACAACAGCCAGCACAAGGCAACACTGAATAGTGCAAGACAAGCTCTACACGCACTTTTGCCACGTTTTACAGAACCTTTGTTTCAGTTTCACCGGGAGAGATTTAAACTGTAAGATCTTATGAGAAATACAACCCTGTACTTCTGCGTGAAAAAAACAATTTTCTTATCTCAAAACATTTTCTTACTTCAGCAGTAGTGACTTACACTGCAGTTTCCCCAACTCCCAGAAAAAAGCAATTCTCCACTCTGCCCTGTTTTTTCGAGCGTTGTTGGTTTGGGTTGGGTTTTTTGGTTTTGGGGGGTTTTTTTGATGTTTAAGTACAAAACTTAAAACTCTGCCACAGGCTTTCATGTGTTGAATGGTGGCATAACGACAGCAGCTCAAAAATTGTTAAGAGAGACACAGTGGCTCTGAGTAGGAAATCAGAAGGCTGATAGAAATCAGTGGGAGCTCTATGGAAAATAAGAGGTATGTCTAGAGAAAGCTTGACTATTTTGGAAAGAATCTTGTAAAGAAATGAGGGAGACGGGGGTAGAAAGAAGAGAAAGAAGAATTTGTGTAAAAGTCAAAGACTGAACAACAATCTTAGCCTCTACGGAAATTAACAATAGGCAGCAAACGGTTTTGGTTCAGTAACAGCAAGTTTATGTTTCTATTTGCCAGGGAAAATAAAAACTAATCATGCTACTTCATAAAGCTGAATTGTATCCATTACTAGAGTGCACATCGCGGTTAAAAAAATAAAAGTAAATTTCTCCACTGCAGTTATTTTTAAAAGACAAACTAGATGGTGGGTGGTTTATAAAAAGTCATAGCGCGAGGAAAAATCTCCTTACATCCATACTGATTCTACAAATTCCGTAAGAAGTGAATATTCACACTGCACTCAGTCTGTAATTTTGCTATTCCTTCACAAGGCAACTTTAGCCAATATATCTTTGCAAGTGTTTGACACACATGGTCATCATACTCAATTACAAATCAGATGCCAAGCACAGATCCTATCCACCAGATGTTTGCTATTTAAAATACTATATTTTCCATTAAGTGATTTGAAGGGAGCAGCAGGAAGTTTTGTTGTTGCTTTTGTCCAAATAAGTTGTTCATGTTTATATAAAATATTAGCTTAGATGTAACAAATTTTGATTACAGATGAGAACTTACTTAGCTAAAAAGTATTTGCCTTTACTGTAGAAAAGGACTATTAAAAAGAAGAAACCTATCAGAAGTTAACTTAAACATTTACACTTCAATTTAAATAATTCTTTCCTCAACAATTGTATATAGGTTGTTTCATTCGAATGTGAATTGAGACAAAAAGTGTGAGAGGATTTAATTACTGACTAGTTTAGCAAGATGTCAAAGGTAAAAATATTTTAATAATAAGAAAAGCTGTAAAATGTACTGAGTAATAATCCAGCTGTCCTTCCATTTGCTTCATGAAGTAAAATAATGAAAGAGGCTGAATTTTTCACCAAGTACACTTACGCAACTGTTCAACAAATGTGATACAGAAGGCTAACAAGAAAGCTATAAAAAAATTTAAAAATAAGTTAGGATTACAATAAGTCTTCTATTCTAAACCGTGATGTTTTACTGCTGTTCAGAGACTTGTAACACATGTACATCGTGCTGTGGGTTAAAACCCTACCTGAAAACTTCCCACAGGAAAAGCTGTAAATCAGTCATGACATTATGCAGTTTGTAAGAAACATCACTTCAGAAATAATCCATACTCCAAATAGGCTTCAGGATAAAATCTCAGTCTCTGGTAAGAAGTCTTATAATCCACAAATTACTAGCCCTAGTAATTACAGTGAATTTTCTACTGTAAAGCGAAGATCAAGCTTTAAATTCAGTGCCTGTTTACATTTGGCTGCTGCTGTAACTTAATTAAAAAACACAGAACTTCAATGCACTGAAGACCAGGAGTTGAGAAGTTATCTCTGCTTCTAAACCAAACCTTTTATTCATAACAGTGCTTTAAATAGTCACAATAGTGTTTCATTAACAGCTCAAGGCAAAATCTAGCAATACTTTTCCTTGTGTCTTCTGATGACAGACAGCATCAGTTAAATGAATTGATTGATTTGATGTTAGAGTATAATTTGACAATGACATCATGCAGGATTCTTTTCTTGGAAGCAGCTGATTTTAAGAACAACCCCACAAGTCTCATTCCCATGCCAATACCTGTGCTCATCAATACTGCAGAAACTGTACAATATGGTATCTTCTGTGTAAAAACAAGTAAACTTCTCAGTAGTCAGTCATCACTTCCGGAAAGTAACTTCACCTCTCACAGAGTGTCTTGCTTCCTGCTGTTGCAACAGCTGCATAACAGAGAATTATCCATTCCTCAGGTGCTTCTTGGGTAGAGGATAAGAATGGTGTGGTATGTGACGTTATGCAAGTAAGAAGAGTTTGTTCAGATCCATCTGTTTCAAGGCATTTCATTCCCAACTGAGGGACGTATTCAAACCTCTAGCACCCGTTACCAAAGTTGATGAATACTCTTCTGGAGAATACATTAAGATTGTTTCAACACACAAAGCTAGCCAGAAGTTCCAGAAATATTTTCCAGGATATTCCCATTTATCAAAATTTACAAAACTGTCCAAAACACTTTTGATCTGATAAGAGGTGACAGACAATTTTACCACACTCTGGACTGGTAAAGGCTTCCTCATTTCCTACCAATTTGACCTGCTCTGCTCTCAGCAGCACCTTCACTAAGATAAATGGCAAGCAAAGCGCTTGTTAAGTTCAAGTCCAAAGATTTTCATCTCTTCAACAAATATGCTTCGTAGCCTCAGGGCTCATGCACAGCTTCTCAAGAAGCTGACAGGAATCAAGGCTCTTAAATGAACCACTGCTGCCCAATGCCCTTTGATCCACCCCACAACAGTAAATGCTGCAGCTGTGCCATACCCTTTGGAAAGAATACATTGGCCCCACAAATCATGAAAAAACATACACAGCTGTTTTCTGGCCATCTAGGTCTATGCTCAGTATGTTGGAACCAAACCTCTCAAAAACAGAACTGTAAGTTGTATGAAATGCAGCCAAAATAAATTGAGTCTCAAAGAACTTCCAAATATACTCAGCAAAGCAATTTTGATTTACTTACTTAAGTGAATTTTCCCTTTTCACTGTGGTCAGGAGCAGCTCTGCAGCAAAATGGAAGCAACATACCGTACTGTAAGTCTGCTGAGAAGCAAACCGGAAACTTACTTTGAAAACAAAACCCAAGCACCATACATGGAGAGACGAAAGGGCAGAAGGCATACTACACAAAAACATATTTTTAATTAAGTAGAGCTCATAAATGCATTCCGTAGAAATTAATCAGTAGGTGAATTTGCTGGAGAGTAAAGCCTGCAGCACTGTTTTTCTGAGCATTAGATGTTTCTTGGCCTCCCACTAGAAAAACAGCTGCTGTTTATAACAGTAATCATGCAATGATGCTTTCAAAGTATTTCAAAATATTCTTTTTATGATACATCGGATAAAGGCAAGGGCAGTAGTAGTTCAGTAGTTAGACAAGTCTGAGTCCAAACTTACACACTTAAAGGCATACTTGGAGTTCCATATTGTTAAAGAGACGAAATGCAAAGCTCCCAATCTAAACAGATACGCAACAGAAGCAACTGAGTGGTTCCACAGAATAAAACAGTTTCATACGGATTTGTTACCTAAAAATTAATTAACATGTTAAAGCACAAATTTCTGGTCTGCACACATAACCAGTCCTGCACACATAACCACTTACATATAAAATATGTAACCACTGAAAATAGAAAACTGTTAATTTATTTGTTGCTCCATTGTCAGTCTACAAAATACTTATCTCTAATTTTTACCAACAGAAAACTAAAAATTATATTTCATTCACATAAGAACACTACACAGCACGAGTCAGTTTTTCACAAGAAAAGCACAATCGCATTCCAGTAAAGTCTCTATTTCACTAAACCCTAAGAAATTAAGCACCAATTCCCACAGCCGCCTAGGTATATATGTATTATGGGAGATGCCACAGGATTAAAGCCTAACACTTAACTGTGAGGAAGGCATAAATCCCCCTTGCGGCATACCACCCCGCCTTGCTTCCCGCGGAAGGATGCTTGCTTTCACCCCATGCTACCGAGCAGAAGAGCAAGCTCCCTTCCTAGATGAGGAAGGCGAGAAGGATGGAGAACGAGTTAAAGCCTGGTAGCACCGAGGAGCAAGACAAACCAGTAAAACAAAGTCTTTGAGGAAGAAAGAAAAACTACGAGATCGAGTGAGCTAAAGAAACGCCTCCTCAGCCCACCCAGCTGGTATCTTTACGTAAGAGTCACTGTTAAGGCAAAGACCTAGAGAAGGACCCCAGCGCTTCGCCGCTGTTTCTGAGGCAGCTTCCCAGGAGCGCTGCTCTCCCCGGCCCAGGAGCACAGCTGCGTGCCCTCGGCGCGGCAGCAAAGGAGACGCCGGCCACGGCAGGGAAGAGGGGAAGGGCGGGCCACGGAGGGCGCTCGGCTGGGATGACGCTTCCAGCAAGGGGTCCGTCGGCCCCTGTTCCTCCGGGACAGGCGG
>NW_010407837.1:810-1182 GCF_000710305.1 Buceros rhinoceros silvestris | reverse complement strand
TAGAGTGTCCCACAGAGGGGCACAGGGTATGGGGTTGTCTCTATGGGGATATCTATCGCATACAGCTGCCAGAAATCGCCTATAAATACTGAGTCTTCTCTCAGATTTCCCTATCTGATTGTTTATGCCTCCTTCCAGGGCCATATTTCCTAACTGCCTAGCCTCACCACCGGTTAAGTTGATGCTATCACCTCCCTGGTGATTCCCCAACAACGAAGCAACCACCCCAGAATCGACTCATCGGGACGCCTGCTAAACTCCTGTCTAACATTTCTCAAGTCCCTCCTAGAGTAGGGTTCAGGCTCATCCTCATCCTCCGAAGACCCATGCTCTACGGCACGCGTGGGTCTTGGTGCAGGACCTGGTGCTGGG
>NW_010407837.1:0-759 GCF_000710305.1 Buceros rhinoceros silvestris | reverse complement strand
GCTCAAGTCCCTCCTAGAGTAAGATTCAGGCTCATCCTCATCCTCCTGGCGCAGAGGACTTGGCACGGGACTTGGCACAGGATTCGGCATGGGATTTGGTGGGAGATTCGGTGGGAAACTCGGCGGGAAATTAGGCACAGCACTTGGCACAGGACCTGGCACAGGACTTAGCACAAGACTTGGCACAAGACTTGGCACAGGGCTTGGTGCGGGACTTGGCACGGGACTTGGCGCGAGACTCGGCGCAGGACTCGGCACAGGACTTGGCACAGGACCTGGTGCAGGACCTGGCGTGAAACTCGGTGAGAGACTCCGGGCGGGACCTCGTGCCCCAAGACTTTGCACAAGACTTGGCACAGGGCTTGGTGCGGGACTTGGCACGGGACTTGGCGCGAGACTCGGCGCAGGACTCGGCACAGGACTTGGCACAGGACCTGGTGCAGGACCTGGCGTGAAACTCGGTGAGAGACTCCGGGCGGGACCTCGTGCTGGACCTTGCACGGGACTTGGCGTGGGACTTGGCGTCCCAGGGCCACCGGGATCACCGGCTGAGCACTCATTGTCGCTGGGACTTCCTCTCTCCGGACTGCTACTTCTTTTCGTGTCTTCACGGGGGTGACTTCTAGTTGTTGTGGTGAAGAGGTGGCAGTAGTGCTTGTGTGGTGCCGTCTCTTCACGATCAACCACACCAGGACAAAGTTAGAGGTAACTGATACGAACAGAGTTATCAAAGTTATCAGCAACAGAGAATTCATAGAA
>NW_010407836.1:56477-66023 GCF_000710305.1 Buceros rhinoceros silvestris | reverse complement strand
AATATCTTTTATCTATTATATACAAAATATATTGTTAAATATGTGAAGATATACAATTTTAATATTAATATATGTGCAGTTATAACTTGTCTTCAATTGCTAGCTATATGGAATTACTTGGAGTAAGTTATGGATTGTTCATTAACTGTTCACAGCAGATAGTATTTTAAGGATTCACCTTTCAAACTCAATGATTGTCCATCTAATTTGTATGTCTATGTTCTCTTTTTCTCTTTTTCTAATCACATTTTTAATATGTGAATCTTTGTAGTACTTGTACATCCCAGTATTTCCTCATTCTTCCTTATTTTTTGTTGTGTAGTTTCTGTTTCCTATGATTTGGCATCTGTAACATCCTACTTCTGAAATGGATTTTATTTTTGAAGACAGAGAAATCTATTCTGAACTACCTTTTAAAACCTGATGTTTTTAACCAAGTGCACTGACATAAAAGGGGAAGATTACCGGAGAGGAGATTAGGAAGGAGAATGCATCTTATCAACTATACACATTCATAGCATAGCTGTACATCTGAGTTTCACCCCCATCTCCTCTTATACTCATTGGAGAGAACAAGCAGCTTCTATAGTGTGATTAATTTTGGTTTTGTATGCATATTTCAAAATAGATTAGGGGAATTGCACCCTGAAAGAGCATATTTCTCCCTGTGTAGTGTAGAGGGAACTGGGTGGGTCAGATCTAGAGCTGTGCAATGGAGCAATCAAGTTGGGGGTGATGAATTTCATCCTGTTACCAAGTCCACTGTTACTGGCCAAGCACCTAACATTTGCTTGAGTCCCATTGACTTAGTCAGGACCCTAGAGCATATATCAATGCATTGTAATTTATTTTGATAAGCAGAAGATTTTACTGATTGTTTTCCTGAAGCTTTTTGCAGTTATAATCATATTCCTGTAAAAAATAGAGTTCCTGTAAAAAATCAATAACATTAAATAAGGTGAAGTACAGTGTCTGAAGTCAAAGCCACGTTAAGGAGGCTAGTATAATTTTATGTATACTTTTAGGTGTACATTAGAAGAAAATTGTACACGTTCAAACGGCATGGAGGGTTGGTATAACATTTCACAGGCACCTGATAAAGATCTGAAAGTCCAGCTAAGTTTCCCTGCCAAAAATCAGGTATGTACACCTAGAGTTTTTGTGTGTTTGTTTGTTGTGACTTAAAATGTGTCATTTTGTCACTTATTGCAGCTTCCCTTCTTTTGTCACGTATTAGTTGCTCTTATCTCAACAGTTGGCAAATGTGTGGGAAATGCCAGCAAGCTGAATGTGTCAATCAGATAGATGTTCACTTCCTCTCCTATATAATGTATCCTGAAGCTATACTTCATGATGTAGAGTCAAAAATTCACTATGCTAACAAAGGCAACGTTGCCATTATGTCACCTTGTCAGCTATTTTGATATTTCCAGAGCCTATATATCAAGTGCATTAAGTTCTGAGCTTTGTAACAAACTGCAGAACATTCACTGGGACACGTATGCTAACACAAATGTGTCTTTAAGTGTTTGATATTAGTATTTAGTCAGATCTGTTCACAGCACACACAGCCCTGAGTGTTTGATTATCAAGTATTGTGACTGGCCATTTAATCTGCATGCTATTGTTTCTGGTTTCCTGATTGAATGCATTAATGTGATCACATTGTAAAGTGCTCTCAGCCAGAAACAAAGCATAATTCATTACAAGATAAATTCTGTTTCATAATTAAGTGCACTTTGGTTAAGGATGCAAAATGTCGTCTCTCTGTCAGGATTTGTACATTCTTGCTCAGATATTTTTAAGGGACTATAACAGCATATTTAGCAAAATTCTTGTTTTAAAATCCAAAATTATTCCTGATTGCTCCCCTAACATACCTTACAGGTCCATTTAATTTCTGGAAGTAAGCAATGCTGCTTTTTTCAGGATTCTTTCTGCATTGCTTCTTCAGTTGGGAGAGGCCCTCTTCTTTGAGAGACTACCTAGTGAATTGTCTGCTTCCATCACAAAAATTCTCAGTTTGTACATTTCATAGTTTGTAGTTTTCTGTAAAGACAAGGTGACGACTTTACAAGTATTACAAGAAATATGCCGTATTCTTGTTTTTATTGTTTTATAGGTTACCGTGACTGCAAACATAAGCAAAATCCTTACCTTCTGTATGATAAGAATTGTAACACCTGTTGAAATATTTTATGAAAATGTAGTGCTGAAAAACTCATCCTGTTTCTGCAATCTAACCAGTCTGGTGATAACTGATAATGGTATGTTTTACTATTACATGTATTTAATGCTTATTCTCTGTCCTTTATTGCTGAGGAGAACTGATCCTAAATACAGACCTAACAAGTGTGAGAGTAGGTAATGCTTTTTATTAAATGTCGTTGAAAAAAAAAATCATGTTTTGTCAAGTAATTTGAGTATACTCACACTATTTTTGATAATTAAAGATTTGTTAATACGGAATCGTTTATAGAAGTAATAAAACATCATAACCTAGTGCTAGAAGCAGCTTCTTTAGTTCAGCCTATAGCAGTGAGTGTTTTAGCACTAGGAGTGTATTTCCATGGTGCCATTAGTCACTGTCGAAGGAAAATTAAGATAGCTGCAATGACAATCAAGCTGGCTGGAGCTATGGAAGCAGTGTTGGTCCAGTGCTTTGCCTTGATGAATTATCCCATTTTAACCCTTCTCTCACCTGCAAACAGAATTTGTTTTTGAAAGAAACTGTACTAGTGTAAATAAAAGGAGAATCTGACTATGAATGTACAGTAAATATCTTAACATTCGATTAACCGTTTCTACCTAACTTAGACCCTGCAAGAAAGTGATCGTCCCACATAGAGGATTAGCAGAAAAATAGACGGGGCAATTTGCCTAGTACATCTTTTTGACTTGATTTCATTCATCTTTCTGAATTATTCGTTGAATCATTTTGCAATAATTCTTACACTACATTGCTCACTAGTAGCTCTCGGAATTAGAGACCTGAGCCATTTGTGTTGGACACATGATGCGTTTCATCAGTTTTGTGCATCTATAGGGAACTGCAAGTTTTAGAAGGAGGTGGTGTCTAGACTTGAGCTGTTATCTAGGCTTTGGTCTCAAAGATCAGGTGATAACTCTTCACCGTAAACTCTTATTTGACTAATAGGAAGAAAACATCCTCCTTGCATTACTTCAAGGGTCTGTAGAGAAGCACAAAGGATTTAATATAGGTTGACTTTGATCCTTTTTTAAGTAGCTTATGTTAGAATACAAAAGAGAGTTTTAATCTAACCTGAGGGACAAAGATAGCAAGCTCAAGGATACCACACACTCTTAAGTGACTTCAAGAGGAAACAAAAAATACAGATAAATGCCTACCTCTATCTTTTCCTAGATAACAAAGCCCGAAAGACATGTAATGCTCTGCATGAATCTGATTATCTTGTGATACCTTTGTATAGAAAGAGAAATGAAATGTTAACTGGAACTTACAATGACTTGTTCTGAAGAGCTCAGTGCTGAAAATAGTTCCCTCTCTCAGGGACCCTTGCCCCTGAAGGAAGTTCCTTGGAATATTAGGATCTCAGGAGCTCATCCTACGGCCTTTGTATGGGAAAAGTTCATCTGGTGTCGTACAAGTGTGTTAAGTTTCTGTCCAATATTGATTTGGGAATCAAGAAAAAAAGACTTTGTCACTAGAAAGTGATAGCTACGGTGATATCCATGAGTATTCTGGTCTATTAAGTTGTCTTAATAAACACTGTTAGTGGATTTTTAAGAGGGACAAATGCATTAGAGAAGGAAAAAAATGTCCTTTATTGACCGTGTCCCAAAAGCCATGTTTTCGTGTAATTGTGGAGTACATTGTTTTAGTTCTCTGTCTTCTTGGACTGAGGCTTTCTCTTACTCCATTAGCAGGTTTTCGGAGTATAGTATTATGGAATCCAGCTTGCCTTGCCTTGTGCTTTGTGCCAAAGGTGAGCCCTTTGACTCATTAACCAGGAGGCTGTGAGCTTAGCTTGTGACCACCGGTATTCACATGCTCCTAGAAGCTGAGATGTATTAGTGGATAATGCAAGTGTGGAAGTTATCTTGACTATTTATGGTACTTTGTGTGAAGTGACCTCAGTCTCACATGACAATGCACTTGCAACTCTTTCAGGTATCATTTCTGGAAAAAAAACTTTTTGAAAATAACTGCTGGTCAGTGCAGTCTGGTGCATTTTGAAAGGGCAGCTGCAGCTATACAGAAAACAATAGGTTGCATTAATTTCAACACAGATAAAATCACAAAACTGTATTTGACAGTGATGTTTTTAAAGTCTTTATGCAAACTGAAAGAAGACGATAAGCTCTGTCAGAAGCAGATAAATTCCTTACTTTTACTTACTACTCCTAGTAAAATACTATTTTTCAGTAACTCATGGCTTTACACCCTTCTCATATAATGACCTAAGCAAGTGATTTAGGCAATTTTGCACCACACGTGTCAGATTTCTGCAGATTCATAGTTTTCTGAAGGTGCAAATTGGTGCTTGGTGAAGGATTTCAGAATGTCTATGTGTGCTCATCCACATCTTCAAGGATTAAAACAACTTTAAAAATCAGAGTCTTTGCTATCTGTTCAGTAAGGTATTTAAGCATATGAACATTAGTGCAGGTGACCTTTACAGCGAGCACCCAAGTGCCGTGCTGACGTGTAGAGCTAGAAGATACTTTTGATTTAACAGTGTAGATGTAGCCAAAGCTGGTTTTCATCTGAACAAGCCAGCCTGTGATAAAGACAAACCTTTCTCTGCCATTTTAAGGTAGGTATGCTTTAAATCTGTGTAACATTTCCAGATTAAAAAGCTTATCTACTTCCTAGCATAGTGAAGCCAGAAAAGTCTGCACACATGGGTTTCATTTGATCTCAGACAGTCATTCATTTCACAGATGTACACATCTGCAAGCACAAAGATGAAAGGGACCATGGCTTAAGTGGTATATATCTAACTCTAGTTTTCGTTGTGGTATTCTGCTCATAGGAGAAGAGACTCTTTCATTCCACAGCTGCCAGTGAATTGTTGGTATAGTAATTGCTAGCTGAAATAATGGCAAATTGACTCATGCAATCATAAAAGATTTAAATAGGATGAAAATTGCTACTGCATAGATTACAAAAGAAGACTCAGAAACCAAGTCTCTGAGACAGAAAGAAGTATGATATGTTGGGGTATCTTGCATTAGAACAGTCTGTTGTGTTAGAAGGCTCGAATTCAGGGTCTGGCTGTACACCCCTGTATATCACTGGCTGCTCTTCGGGGGGTGATGGTGGCATTTCCTTAACTGTATCCTGACAATCACATTACTTTTGTATGTCATGCCATGATGGCATCAAGCTTAGTTAATGAGTCTCCATAGTCTTGGAATAACTCAGCTAAAGGGTGCTTTGGAAGGACAAAATCTAGTTATTTTTATCTGTCAAAAGTGCAAGCGAATGTATGAGAGAAGTTGCCTACCACGTGGAGAATAGCTGAAGGCACATGAGCTTTCAACTCAAGTATTTTTTTACAGATATTTCTTGTAATACCCAGCTTGTGTCTAACAGTCACATTTTTCCAGATTGTCTAGTTCTCGAAGCATCACTGTCCTCAAGCTCTTGGAATATCACGCAAACATTTCGGCTGAAAAAGTAAGAGCCTAGGTGGTACTGAAGTTCATGGAGGGGGTTATGTGCATGTGTGGGGAGTGAGGCTAAAATATGATCATTGGGGTTTTGGTATTTATTACATTAATACATTTTGCTAAAGATAGTCAAACCCCTTTTCTTGACCCATTTTGTCCTTCTCCTCTTTTTTTTTTCCTTAGAAAGCTCCTTCTTCTGATGACTCTTATTTAATAGGACCCTGCCAGCTAGCTGTAGGAGAGTCATTCCAATGACTGAATTTATGACAAGTGCCTGAAGAGATAATAAAGGATGTCACAATGATATTAAAATCCTTTTTGTCCTTGTGAAAAAGGGGGGCCTGGTACCCAGGATAAGACCTAGATCAGAGGAGTCAAGAGATTCTGTAAAAGTCATTTTATGGAACAATAACAAACTGGCAGTACTTGCTAGAACTACACACACAGAACAGAAGTTGAGACAAGCTGTGAAATAATCAGTGATGGTTTTCTGCCCTTTTCTAGTTAAAAACTACTATCTGGCCACTTATGTACTGGAGAAAAACACAGCAGAGTGCAACCCAAAGCGTTCTGCCTACTTCATGCTTTTTGGAAATTTATCACTCTCAGCATCTCAGCACAGATTGGATTTCATACTAAATTTGTCCTCAGAATAAGCACAACAGAACAATAGGCTTGGAGGGTAAATGCAGCTTATGTGTTTTACACATTTCATTACATGTTTGCCAGGTTGTTCTCCTGGGTTTGTGCTTTTTTTCTGTCACTTGAAATTTTGCATTCATGGCTGAATCTAGATTGAGTTCCTGTGTCTTACAAAAACTCTGTTTTCTGTGTTACCAGCTGCTCACAATGTATACACAAGGGGGTGTGTACCAGCTGTAAATGGACACCTGTGTCTCCTGCTACCACCTGCCAGGTGACGTTTGCTGGGGAGGACTGGAATACTCTGTGATACCTTTCCTTTGTATTTTATTTCCTCTGAGCAGCAATCTCTCTCTTCCTTGTTCTGATATGGAGAAATGCTGATTTTTCTTTTTTTTTTTGTTTTAGGATAGTTGTAATGCGGCTGCTTCCAAGGGGATCGCCACTGCACAGAAAACAGAGGTTAGTTAGCATTTTAAGATTGGTATTATTGAGGTTCTGTGAGTTGAGGTCAAAATTTATTTAAAATGAGAGGACTTTGCAAGAAGAATAGAGATATGAATGAGGAGGCAATCAGTTGGTTACATAGAAAAGTAGTGCAGAATGTAGATTGATATTTTCTTAGTGTTTTTTTAGAGCTTAAAGGTACCAACAAAGATTTGCATTTCAGATCTAGGCATTGAGACAGTGAGCACTGCAACAGTCGTGTGCCTCTGGATGCAGTTTTTACAGTGTTGTTTTAAATGCCAGAGTCCCTGTATGCTGTTTTTTGGCACTCCACAGGAGCCAGCATGCTGAGGGCTGGAACTCGTAAGCAGACCAACAATAGCAAAAAAAAAAATAAAAAAAGGAGAACATGTCAGACTTAATCTCTTACCCAGACTTACATGCACATTTGATTTCTGCTGTCACAGACAGCTCTGTGAAACTAGTTTTCAGAGTCTCAAACCTCTCCCTCATTTTATGCAGCCGCATCACAGCTTCTCCTGAAACATATCTGCTGGGGAGCAGAAGGAAGGGGAGGATGTGCCACCCAGTTTCTGCATAAGAAACAAGTGGCTAGAGGATGCATCCAGGAAATGAAATCCCTGGGTCTTAGTAAATCACACTTCCAGAAAAATTTTCCTTCCTTCTAGGCTATAGACAAAACTGGAGGTGGAGCTACTCTCCATCCGTCTTGCTCAAACTGGATCACTGGAAAGGAAGGAGTGTTGCTGGTGCCAAAGTACCTTCTGAATCTGGTTGCTGAGTTCTCTGTTGAAATCATATAGGCTGTGTGTGAGTGTAGTCTATACAATTTGCCTTGTAGTCCAGTCATTTAATCTTCGGCTTTGTAGGCCAGCCCTTTAACCACAAGGCTATCCCTTCGTTCTTTGTGGTGCCAAATGGTTTTATTTTCTCATAAAACTGAGCATCTTGTAATCAGTGGTTGCTTATGACATGCAGGTGTTAGGGAAGAAATGAGTAGTGAAGAGAAATTTGACTGATGAGTAAGTACATAGAGATTTGCTGCCTACACTTTTTGGTTTCTGCTTTTCTGTGAGTGATAGCCCGGTTGGTAAAAATAGCAACTGTGTTCTTACCTCTAAATGTTTCGGTAGAACTACCCAAACTTTTACCTGTGAAGACAGGAATTACCTCTTAAATTCAACTGTTCAACTGAGGTTTCACAAACAAAATCACAAAATACCATTTTGTTTTTCACAGAGATGAGAGAGATTGTAATACTTGTGCTTCTGAGCATTAATATTCTGGATTTAGTCTGCATGTAAAGCATTACGGCTGTTGGAAGAACAGAGGAAATTCTTCTTTGCTCTGCTTCCAAGTGCATTAATTTGACATTGGTAAATAGTTAGAATTGCCTGAGAGATGGCTTTCTTCCACGTGCCTTATCTTGGAAAGACAGTGATGGACAAGGCAGTGAAAGCACTAGAGGCAATCCAAAGGCAGATGTTTATTTAGAAGTGATTGATCCATTCAGAGGGCTTGAAATTGCATTTGAAATCCTGCTCTTCTTTAACTGGTGGTGCTTTAAAGGGAACATACTGGAGAGCTGAGAAAGAGGATTTATGTTTTACCCCAACCCCAGCCGAGCATTTAGATTAATACACTTTCTTTTTCAGTGGCAGACCCAGCCCTGCTCCTGACTCCAGCTGCTAGTTTCCGTGCATGCACCTTCCCCCTCCCCTGCTGCCAGAGCAGCAGTTGGAGTGATTGCACGAGTATGCTTGGCTGGGAAACTGATTTGGCTGGAAATAACTGTTGTCTTTCAGCAGGTTATTTTTAATCTGGGCCAGTTCCCTGATCCAGTTCTTCATGTGGCCTCCGGCCCTCTGCTAGCACCACAGGAGGGGCTGTGCCAGAGCAGGGACAGGGACAAGCTCCCTGGGGTGGCACAGGCTGCTTAACCTGGGCTGCTGCCTGATATCTCACTGGGACCTGCGGCCTCGCTAACTACACCTCTGAGGATGTGGCTGCCACTGTTTACACAGCCCCAGGGAAGTGTTAGGCTCTCCAGGGGACTCAGTGAGGCTGCAGCTCAGAAATGTGGAGCTCTATTGAAGTTGACAGGGCTGTGCTGATTTACATTACCTGAGGACCTGGTGCACGCTTTCTGTGTGTCTCTCTGCGTGTTTATGCCTCTTTCATCACATGCCTCACAACTAGTGATTTTTATAAATACCCTTCTGCCTTTCCGCTGCCTCCCTTCCCTCTTGCTGCCGGGCATCTCTCTCCCTGCCATGCAGCAACTGGAAGGTCAGCAGCTCTCTGGCGCTGGGGAAACAAGCACCACAGACCCCAGAGAGGATGCTTGGTCCCTCCTGCATTCAGTGAGGAAATTCATGGTTTCTTTTGCTGCTGAGGAAAGGGTCACAGATCATGGTGGTCAAGTCGGGAAGCAGGCTCTCAAGTAGCCCAGGCCAGCTTGCCCTAGTGCTGCGAGTGACTGCACTGACACCGTGAATCTGAGGCAGGACACAGTGTCGTGTAGCTGCAGGAAAGGCATGATTTCAGGGCAGACTGAAACTTCCAGAATGAACCATTCTTCCTGTGATTTTTTTCTTGGTGTAAGAAAAGAAACAAGGCAAGCTAAGCTGAGGTGCCGCTGGCAGAGAGTCTAGCAGGATCCCTGAAGCATTGCAGCATCCTGCTGCTTCTCTGGGCTGGAGCGTCGCCTGGAGTTCCCCTTGCCAGACCGCACAGCCCTGGTGCAGCTCTGGGGGATCTCCATGTGTTTGTGTGATA
>NW_010407836.1:47684-56331 GCF_000710305.1 Buceros rhinoceros silvestris | reverse complement strand
CCTGCTGATTACCAGTGAGAGCCCCGAGGCAGTGTTTTATTCCTTTCTGTTTTATTTGGCTTCTGGATTTGTGTGAGGATATTGACCATCCTTGGTGCACTGGAGGCTGGGCACAAGTGATGGGACGGGACAGAACATGGGTGGAAAAAAGCACTGGTGCTTCGCTGCCTGGAATCTCA
Organism: Buceros rhinoceros silvestris; assembly: GCF_000710305.1. Taxonomy (NCBI): domain Eukaryota; kingdom Metazoa; phylum Chordata; class Aves; order Bucerotiformes; family Bucerotidae; genus Buceros; species Buceros rhinoceros. Next base: position 56,152 of record NW_010407836.1, on the reverse strand, counting down.
CAGATTTCTGCTTCAGTTGTTCCGCTCATGTACAAGGGTTACACTGATCCCCAGTGGGGAGTGTCCTACCCATCCCAGGGTGGGAGTGAATTTTCCCCCTCAGGCTGTTTGTCAGGGCTTTCCTTTGTCCTCCTCCATTACCCATACCAAAGGTCACCTTGGAGGCCCTTTTGCAGGCCCTCTGGCCCCAGCCTTTGCACCCTCTTGCCCTTTCCTAAGGCACAAGTTGGAGCTTTCAATCAGCTGTGACAGGTCTCATGTTTGGTCCAGAGTACTCTGGCATTCAACAGGCTGTGGTAGTATGTGGGGACAACATGCTGGGGACCTTTTTGAAATGGGCAAATACTGTGTTTGCAGAGGATGGCAATGTGACCCTGGTAGTCCCTTCAGGCCACCATCCCAAAGTTCTGTTCTTGGCACATGAAAAGATCAGTGGGGAGACAAACCTTATGAGAAGGGCTTTCCTAGAGGTTTTGCACCAGTGCCCTTCTCAGGATCGGAAAGGCTGAACTGGCCAGTGGATGTGTCCACAGGTGCACAGAAGAAGTCAGGATAATCCCAATACTCTAAAAACTCACTTTAAATTAGTATTATAAGTAGTCTAAAAGCAAGCTAGAAATCATTTGCCCGAGAATGTCCCAAACAGTTTGTGGTTTCACATGCATATTTTCCTGGTTTTTTGAATGTTTTCAGTTTGCTATCTGAAAGATAGACAGAGAGGAAACTGTCTGTGTGATTATAAAGCTGGGGAAGTGGCAAAACTGATTAAACATGAGATGCTGTGAAATGTATCAAGTAAATACACTAGAGAAGAAAATCTCTTCTTGCTCAGTAGTGTTAGGAAGTTAGAATAAGTAAAGATAAACAATGGAAAGCACAGTTTAAAAATAGGCCCATTTCTGCAAGACTTTGACAGCATCAGAACAAACTGTGATTGTTCTTAAATGCTGGGAAATAGATCTGTAAATTGCCTAGCATCAAAATGGGATACCAAAAAATCCCCTCAGTAGAGTTGTGCCTCTAGCTCTATGTAGGACTTTGAAAACAGTCTTTCTAGTAAAGCTAATTCTGGGGCTCTTTTTTCGACTTTTCATTCTAGGAGTTGACCCTGCTTCCCCTTTTCAGGTCACGAGAGATACCTTCATTTGTCTCTCTGATCTCTCGTAGTGACAGCACCATGGGTTTTGTCTTGTGTAGTTTCTTAGTGCTTCAAGGGTCACACAAAATGTATCCCTTCAAGCTGTGTTTTTTATGATACTTAACTTCCAGTGTGACAGATTGAGATTCCTTTGGCCGACTTCGTTATGAGATAAATTAAAATATAAAATATGTAGGTAAAAATAGCTGGCTTGTGAAGAAGTTGTGATTGACAGTAGTTTGCAGTATCAAGCTTAACAAGATTTGAAATTAATTTTAAAAATGTATCCCGGTGCCATAAAACCTGCATTCCCAAGTGGTGGTGGCTTTTGAAGCTGTTGTTTAACTGCCTAGCCCTTTTATAACCAGATTTTATCTTGCTTTGTTTTCTAATAGCATATCAGCATTCATTCCATTGAACCTTTGTGGATTTCTACATTAGGGAAAAGTGAAATAACAGTCAAAGGAGAAAACTTTACACGTGCATCAGGCATAAAACTGATACTGACTGGAATCACTGGCTGTAAACCAGACATGTAAGTTAAGCTCTGAAAAATAATACTATTTGCATTGCATGGTGAAGATTATACCAGTTTTGCCCCATCAATAGAGTTGTGTGAGCAGTTGTCATGGGCCTCTCCTCAGCAGAGCAGGTGATGCTCTGCACATCTTTAGATGTATTTGCACTTTAAATTCCTGAAGGATTGAAATTAATTTGGCATTTGGGTACAAGAGATGAATGGGTAGACGGGCAGTTCTCTCAGCAGTAGTAGAACAGTTCTGAACCTGTGGCCCTCTGTGCCTTGCAGCAGGCAACAAGAAGTTAGGTCACAGGAAAGACTCATCTTTTGTTTGACTCTCCTCTGCTTCAAAATATTACCCATATGTTCTAGGATTCTGCTCGTGAAAGCACAGACACCATGCCAGGGAGGGGAATCTCTCATGCAACAGCTTGTACTTTTCTCTGTTGATGATTGCACAATGTAACCCCATAGATAATTAGGCAATCGTATTCTGAATCAGTCATTTTCACGTACAGCTGCAATGGCTGCATGTGATTACCAAGCCCATTTTACATAGCTAGCACTTGAAAAAGTATTCATATGGAACTGTTCAATTTGTGCTTCAACCATGAATTTCCTGGGGACCATGGAAAACAAAAGAGAGAAGGTGCGAGAGAGGGGAAGTAAGGAGAAAGAGGAAGGAGTGAAAGGGAGGAGGGAAGGGAGAAAGAGAGAAAGAAAAATAAGAAAGAAAAAGGAAGCTGAAGATTCTCATTCTTGACTACCTCATTGACCGTATTGATAGCACAGAGAATTACACAGGAAACAGAAAAATCCCACATTGCATTACATAGCCTCATCCCGAGGCCGTAAGATCAATGTCTGTACTGCTGTCTGTGATTATTGTGACACATAGCAACTTCATTCAAAAGATGCCCTACTTTGTCTTTTCAACTCCCTGCTCTGTCTTTGCACCTCCATCTGGCATCTCAAAGAAAGATTAGTTTATCTTTCCTCCTTACCCTTTGCTTTAGGTTATAGGCTTTGTGTAGTAACACCTCTGAGTGGCATAATGGCATCTGTGTTTCAGTGTCTTGACTGTTTTCTTTCTCCTCCAGCATTAAAGTCAGAAATGTGCTAAACGATACACACATGACATTTTCTCTCCCACCAACACGTAAAGAGGCCAAAAGAGTATGTATACAGGCTAATGGGAAAAAATGTTCACCACCAATGACCCTGCATTATGTTTCACTGCCATCATGTTTTGGAATCAAACCAAATACATCCTGGATCAGGTAAATTTGTCTTTCTATACCTTTTATGTATTTATCACAATATAGTCCCACTGAGCCAATAGGAGCCTCTTCCTTGGCCAGGCTGCAGCTGATATAAACTTGGGTGACCAGGGTAACCTTTTGGGGAGGATGAATTTATGCTGGTGCACTGATTTAACATTTTCCAGATAGATAGAGTCATGATAGCTGCAAGACAGATTCTGTTTTCTGCAGGATTCTGTCAAGTCCTTCCTGCCCACCCCAGGTCTTCTTTGTAGAAGTCAAAAATAGTCTCTTCATACTAAAGCTAAATCCAAAGTATGGGTGGCACAGATAAATTCAAACTCCGATTAACTTTATTCTCTTGATACTAATATACCCTTCACTTCAGAAGCAGTATAAAGTAGCTGTGAATTGGAAATGAAGTTAAAATAATCACCACTGCAGTGATACATGCAGACTTGCGTTAGGGTTCCCTAAAGCCAAAGGAGCCCTTTTCAAGCCTCTGCTGTGTTCTGTGGGAGACTCACAGCTCTGGTGAAAGACTTACAGGGTGGTTTTAAGATATTCTCAGGCACAGCTTTCCACCTGTCCCTCTGCCTACACAGTTTTTACCTGCTTTCACGTTCTTAATCTTGATGCAAAGCACTGGCAAGTGTGGATTTGAGGTACTGAATTGGGCTGGCACCTGCAGCAGCTGAGCAGCTAGGATGCATGCTCTCATCTTTAGGTGAGAGGCAGTTCAGGCGGCTGGAAATTAATAATACCTTAAACCAGTCCAACTGTGTTGAGCAAAGATTGCAAGCCAGAGCCCTCAGACACAAGAACCTTTGTGTGTGCTGAGACAGATGGTCTGAACACTGACAAGAATGTTTTCTGTGAGGTGCCTGGCACCATCGGTTTGTCCTGAAGAAAGCAAGAATTAAGCACAAGGGGGGCTGCTCTGGAGCAGTGAAATACGATGATGCTCAGTCCTCAAGCCAGAATATTAAATCACAGTCTAGATCTTTGGCTGCATGAATAGAAAACAAGGTGGAGAGCCCTTGAAAAGGCGTGTGCATGTCTATGCTATCGAGTCATATGGTTTTGTGGTAATAAAAATATTTACCATTAGATTAGGAGGAAAGAATGGAAGTACACTGTGTAGATCAAGTTATCTTGTCCTGCAGTTTGACTTTATTATGTTGACTGTTACCAAAGCAAAATGCACATGAGTAGTTTATTCACAACTGAAGCCTTAATGTGGACTTCTCTGTGAGAAAACATAATATTAACCTCCCTTCCCCCTTGCCTTTTTTACAGTGGTGGTCGCAAAATTACTACAACTGGTAGAAATTTTAATGTGGTGGACAGTGTGATTATTTCAGATGACCAAAGATCAAACCTCACTGTAAGTTAATCTCCCTTACAATACCAAATAGAGGTCTCTCGAGGGATTAGGTTTTGTTCATAAGGTTTCAGGAGAATCTTTGTATTTTTCAAGCACTTGCAGGCACACATCAGTCACCCCACTGAAATAAACGTGACCACTTGCAGGATTACAGTGCACACTCTCAGTACAAGACCATGGATACACATATGCTACTCTCCTGCATAATTCCCTAAGTTTTTTTTCTGTGCTCTAGAGACTTGTTCCAAATGTGTCTTTTGTGAGTCTCATCAACCTCAGTATATGGGTCTTTTGAAAGAGGGGGTGTCATACTTCTTTCTGGCTTTGTATTGAGAATCCAGATGGTGCCACTGCCTCAGCAAGGAGCAGCAGGCTGGAGCTGGTGTTGAGACAAAAGCCTTTTTCTGAGGTTGTGAGAAGGTAGGCACCCTGTTGATTCCTGCACTTGCAGCACAGTGACCAGAAAAGAGCAGACCACCTCATGGAGTAAACAGTGGGGTGATTGTAGCAACCCCTCTCTCTGAGAACTTCAGTTGGGTAGAGCCAATGCTGAGAGGTGCTGGAGAGCTCGTCCTTCTCTTCTCACCTGCACTGAGGGGCAGAAAGGAGAAATCACTATTCCTGTCTCGCTGCAGGAAACAGCCGCCTTAGCAGTGTGCAATCAGCCGTAAAGCAGTGTGCAGAGTGTGTGATAAATGTGCTTAAAGGTAGACACAGGCTCAACACAGAAATTTTTCCCAGGCACTCTGCATGTAGCCCTGATCGTAGAGAAGAGGTTTAGCAGGTACCTGTGTGAAGTTAGGCAGACATTAAAATGATTTTGAGTGCCTCTGTTTGTAATTATACCCACTGTGGAGTCCTTAATGACTGTTGCAGCCTTGCTATTGCATTTCTAGGTCTCTAGGTGTCCGGGAAATGAATCTGAATATCATTACTTAACACCAAGCCTGAGCCATGCAACAGAGGGTAAAGTTGTTGATATGGTGTTAAAAGTGGACACTACCTTTATACCATGTGTCAAATTACACTATCAGCCTGACCCAGTGTTCATTAACTACCAGCTGCACACAGAACTGGATCCTGATCTGGAATTAAAAATATATGTAAGTTTGAAAGTAGTAAACTATCATTCCTTATTTAATATAGTTATTTGGGGTCATTTTATTTCTTACTGTACTGAGCGACTGTTTATTTTTTTCCCTCTAGAAAGAAAATGACAACTTGAATATTTCTGAAACTGAGGTAGAGGTTTATCTGTCATATGTGAATGGCGCACAGACCAAAAAGATATGGTTCAGTGTTCAAAATATTACTGAAAAGCCAGACCGAAGCACCATACTGTGCAAATTCAAAAGGGAAGGAACAGACAAGATTGACTTTTCAACAGTGAAAGTTTTTGTAAGTAGAATTCCCTTTTGTTGCAATTCAGCAATGTTTGGGTGTTCATACGAATGTAGTAAAACGTAGCATTAATTCTCCCATCATGCGTGTTCTTTATAGAGGGAGGAGTTGGATGTATTTTCTGCTCTCCTGGTACTTGACAATATCTTCCTCATATGTAAGCAAAGCATGCCTGCCTAGCTTAGGCACCAGTAGGAGTACTGAGTTCAGTTGCTGCCTGGTTACTGCTGTAGTGTCAGAGGTAGGCTTTGCAGACCAAACAGCTCACTGCTGCTGAGCTATACTATAAGTAGATGAGGATCTTGAACAGTGCATAGGGATCACCACTGAGACAGAAGAGAATGTATTCCTGGATGAAAAAGGAGGTGAAATTCAATGTGCACGAAAACGCTTTAAACATGTGTCACAAAGCCAGGCCTAAATATAAGAACATTGGCATGGATGTCAGAGCTAAATGGCAGCTTAAGATATTTGTTGCATGAATAAGATGAAGATGCAAATCTTTTTAAAATGCAATCATCACCATTTTTGAGGGAGAAGAGTGTTGTCAGACTCTTATTTTGGTGTCTGGTGGTAGAAAACTGAAATAACTCTATTGACTTCAAGGCATATGGCTCACAGTAAAGGTTAATGAAGCTATTCTCAATTTGTTATCACTGTTAACTGATTCCCCTTCTGTGGATCCTGCTATCTGAGCCAGTTATGGCATGGAAAAGCGTTTCTGAGATTGGTGTTGCATTTAAATATTAACGCTGCCTTGCAATATCACATGCTTATCCTGCAGGATTCATAGGAGTGACTGTCATAGAAATGTCACCACTTCACTAAGGCGAATCAAATACAATAGCTATAATGTAGCATTTCACTTCTGGTACCTTAATTTTTTTTTCCTAACATCAAGAAAAATGTAAAAGTAGGAAATCATCACATGTTTTTTCAATGTTATAAATAAATCACTATAGAAGAGGTAGGGTCACTCTGAAGAAAGGATAAGCTGGCTATAAAATATAGGTGTGGCCGAAGAATAAACATGTGTCTTGCCTTAGTTCTCAGGAGGAAAGAGGATATTGAGTGTGGGGTCAAAGACAGGAAGATCAGTCTGAATGGAGGTGTCAAAGAAGAAAATACTGTTCTTGTGACAGAAGCAAGATTCAGATAGATCAAGGAGCTCAAGACAGCAGGAACGGGATCATTCCTGTCACAGCATTGAGAAAGAACTGGCACATGATATTGTAGGCTTAGTAGGAAAGATTTTAAATAAAATTGTAGTCAGGAGATGTACTGATGACTGGAGACAGCAAAGATAAAACCAATATTTAAAAGAAAAAAACCCCGAACCAGGCAAATGGAGGCTTGCTGATTTAATACTAGCTCTATGTAAAGCTTTATAGTGTATTTTGAATGGGAGACTCATGAAAGACCTGGAGGTGAATGGAAAATAAGATATTTGTCAACTTCTTTTTAATAAAAGCAGGTCATGCTAGATATATTTATTTCTTAAGATGAGTGATTTCCTCAACAATAAAAAAATGGTAGATCACATGGATCTGGAATCATTCAGTAAACTAATTAACATGATCATTATGAAGATGCTAGGGATTAGAACAACGGGATGCTGTGTATGGGGAGCTGACTTTGGGCAGTGTTGATTTTCATGTAGATATTATTTAATATGACTAGTGAATTGAGCACAAAAAGGTATGCGCTAATAGATTTGCTGATGACATAAAGCTCAGAGGCATTACCAGTCCAGAGGAGGTTTTGTAATGTTATGCAGGGAGATGGAACTTAATTTAGGAATAGAAATTGGATGAATTCAGATGTACCTTATTGAGTATGTGATTCATAAGCAAGATAAATAAAGGATAAGGAAAGAAATGTGGCTGCTGAGCAGGAAGGTTATGGTGAAGTTTGCAGATAATCTAAATATGAGCAGAAAATTAAATGAATGCTTTGTCTCAGTTTTAGTAAGCAGGGATGAGTACAAGAAATTTCTGCTTTAGGAATGCTTTGGTTGGACATGACAAGTGGAGAAATGCAGGTGTATTAGTCATGAGATGATTAACGTAATTAGCCACCAATGCGTTTCAGCCTTGGAAAAGGCAAGTGAGATCCTAGGAGGGCTCAGACCAAAAATACCTTATATAGGAACTGTGAAAGTATATAAACAACCGAGAAAAAATAACGTTTGGTGAAAGAAATAGGTCTGGTTTTTCTTCTGTTCTTTGTAGCCCCAGAAATACGAAGGCTGTGTCCTTCCACTCCTGTGGGATTTCTTTTCTTGCTCGTGTCCATTTAGCTGTGATGTGACTATCCAGCTGACAGTGTTCAGCTGCCCTGGCTGCTCCTCTCCTGTGACAAGCTAGTGACTGAAATCATCAGATTTCAGCCTTCCCTGCTGTAACCCAAAATAATTTCAACCCAGCTCTCCTTTTCAATTATCTCAGGCTCATTTCTATCCCTGGCACTTGGTGGTATTCTTTTTCTGTGTCAAAGCGTATCTTCACTTCTAGTCTGTTTATAGGCTTGGCTACCCTTTATTTATGTGTTTTCATAGTCCTCTCTGAGATCCTCCTTTGTGAAATTTCTTCTGCTGTAATTATCAGTGGTGAGTGCCTCAGCTCAGCATCTGGCAGACTTCAGCACTTTCATGTATTCCTAAGAATTAATGTCTGTCCTGCCTTTGACAAGCCCAGTGCCCAGGGGATGTTGTACTTGTATTCTATGTTGCATTTGTCCTTAAGCAGACCTTCAGGAATG
>NW_010407836.1:28642-47610 GCF_000710305.1 Buceros rhinoceros silvestris | reverse complement strand
ATGCCCTACATCCTACACAAAGAGGTTCAAACTTCTGGAAAGAAATATGGAAGAGGGCTGCTGGCTGGGTGTCTATCAAAAATGTTACTTCCCTCATTGTCAGCTTGAGTCTTGCCTTGTTTTTCTGCTCAGCAGAATAACACACTGAGAGCAAAGGAATGTTTTTAACTATCAACAGCTTCCTTCCTCACTTCAAAACGTCAGAACGTTTAGCAACAATTCTGAAGTGCAGGAGCCACTTGGCCGGCTAGAGGCCAGATCCTGCCTTTTGAGGGTTATTGTTTGCAGTGAGAGCAATGGCAAAATTCGATGCTTCATGAGGACCTCCCAACTCTTCTCTTGTCACTGCTTTGTTATCCTACTTTAACATCAAATACAGTAAAAATCAAGTTTGTGGTGGTTCATTTACGTTTTGCTGCTGTCTTTCCTATAGTCTGGAGAGCCAAGGTCCTCATGTGCCTCAAATACTTTTTTTGTTTTGTTTTTTTTTAGTATGCTAAATGTCATTTTAAGCACTGATAAAATACCTGTTCTCTATTAACACAAACATTCTATTTCTTCAGGTCAAATTAGGAAACTTTGAGCATGAAGTCAAACCAACATCATCACACATATATTTATACGTTCTTATTTTGCTACCTATTGTAGTGGGTGTCATTATAGGTAAGTACAATAATGTGTTTTCAGTTTCTGATTTGCTGAAAGGCATAATTATGACCCATAAACACATACATACACACAGCTATACATGTTTGGGACTGTCACAAACAGTCTGGTGGTTTTTCCCTGTTCTCAAAAAGAGTGGACAACATTAACTCTGGTCTGGTGGTGAAGCCTGTCTTGTCAGACTGCAAGACATCTGGAGACAGTAGTTTTGGCTGTTCTGCTGGGATTGCTTGCCATCATTTAGTGGGGCAAGCCATAGGACTGACATCCTTGTGCCACAACTTTTGCCCTTCCAGCTGTCTGAACTGGGCTTCCCTCCCATCCCATCCCTAACAAACTGCTTATTTTCAGGCAGTGTTTGTGGTGTTTCTGATCAGTCTTGTTTGGGTCATTGATGAATCTGTAGGTCATTACTGAATTGAGGGGGGTAAATTGTTAACCCCTCCTCTCTTCATCACTCCCTTTTCCTAAATGTTTTGCCCTGGTTATATATTTGATTATTTTCTGTTCATTGTAGTAAGTTTTGGGGATTTGTTCTTCTTTTGTTTGTTTAGGTTTGCTTTTTGAAAGTGCACTGCCTTTACAGGAAACATATCTCATGCCTTTGCCTCTCTCTAAGTAAGCTTTAGAGAAGTTAACAATGTGGAAATGGATTTCCTGTCAAAAAGAACTGTTTTTTCTGTTTAATCAGTGCTACTTTAAGTAGGTTGCTAGTAGTTGAAGTGGTAGATTCTGTGTCTCGTTGTGCAGGTTGTATGTACGTAGCATGGTGTGCTGTACTTTCAAATAAAGTTGGGCTAACAACTCTAAGACCTTGTTACAAGGAATGTTCTTTATTAAACATGTGGGTTTAGATCCAGGTAACTGGAACTTGTGGGTACTAGCACATTGATGAGCAGAAACAGTAATCCTCCTGGAGAGTGCAAGTGTGTATTCATCTTTCTGTTTCTTAAAATAATATTGAAATATGTCTTGTATAGAGGTTGTCTGTTCTGCAGTTTCTGTACTCAGAATGTTTTTTTTTCCTTTTTTAGTGGCATTTATAGTTACTAGATACAAATCCAAAGAGTTAACTCGAAAACAGAGTCAACAACTTGAACTGCTGGAATATGAAATTCGGAAAGAAATACGCGAGGGTAGGTCTAAAGAGCTTAACAGAGCTTAAGTACAGTATGATTTCTGAACTGAAACTGTCAAGAAGTTCACATTTTATGAACATTTTAATTTTATAGCTGTTAGAATATTTTTGTGTTGTATCAGAGTTCCCCTTTAATGTTGGCGTGCACTGCAGTAGCAGATAGCAGTGAGCTAATAGGATTGCATGTAATATTTCCTTCAATAAAAGCGAAAAAAAGAGATGGATTGGTACTTTCCCGCTCATAAGAGTTTCAGCTAGCAAAACAACCCCTCTTGCCTGAAAACTGTTCCTTAAGGAATGTCTATTGGGGCCAAGTTATAGTTGTGGAAATGATTTTGTGTCAACTAAACTAACTCTTTGGGTGGGGAGGGGGGCTGCTTTTTCAGGATTTGCTGAACTGCAGATGGATGAATTAGATGTGGTGGATAGTTTTGGAACCGTTCCCTTCCTTGACTACAAACACTTTGCTCTTAGAACTTTCTTTCCAGAGGTAAATATTTTCAGCTCTTTCAGTTGCCAGCCCTGCCTAACAATGAAAATCTGGGAAAGTCGGGATTGAGTAACTAGAGTAAATACTACCCAGTAACTGCACATTGTTTTCACAAGAAACTTTTCTTAAATCAAGAATTACCAAAGAACACTTAAGGCTCTCCATCTCTATATTTAACCAAGCCTAAATGTTGTAGGTAAACCAAGTTGTTGAATTTTCAAGGGTTGTGTGTGCATCCATGTCTTTTTTGCCCAGCCTCACTAAGCTGCCTGCCTTTCAGGCCATCCTAACTAAGCTGTAATTTATCCATTGCCTTTTTTGTTCTCATGCTTCCACTTTCCATGCTGTAGCTAATTAAAGTAACAGGCAGGCTAGCTAACATGCTAGCTGACATCATGACACTTCCTAATTAGACTTGTGGGATGAAGACATGGCTCTAAGGTCGTGCTGACTTTATTCTCCAAGCTGCTGACAGAAATGGTAAGACCTTGCTTCAAAGGAGTGCAAGTCAAATGCTTAAAAATCACTTAAGTGCTGTCCTGTTTGGAGGTGGATATTTTCATTGTTCTTTGGAGCAGTTTGTGCCACTGCGTCAGAGGACCAAAGAGACCTGCTCTTGAATGTGTCACTTCTCTTGCTATTTTTTTGTGTACGTGGCACATTACAGTGCTCATAAGAGCATTTGCCACAGGTTTCAAAATGATCTCATTATGTTAACCAGTCTTTACTGGTATTTACTGATTGGCAGAAGCTCTGATCTCAGCTGGTGGTATTTAGCTGTGTAGCTGAGGCCAGTGACTAGAAACCCTTAGTTAGTGCTGTGATGTTTTAGATTATAGCTGGTATGTGTACAAATTACCTGTTAGTCTTCATGTGTTACTTGTCACTGCTGTGTCCCAGTCCTGCGGGCTTACCTGGACACTGCTTCACTTTATCTCTGTGTGTGATCTCACTAAAAGCTCATTGTGATAAATGCATGTAATAGTGCAGGATCAGGATCTTTTCTTGTGCAACACCAAATACCAGATATGAAGGCAGAATAATATTTAACAATTACCTATGCGTAATCTTTGCGCACTTTCAGCCCAGTTCTCACACCAAAGGAAACTGGGAATCTCTCTTTTGATATTGCTGTGATGCCCCCAGTCTAATTTGTACGGGGTCACTAGGAGGTTTGAAGAAAATGGATCAAGATACTTTCTGCAACCCTTTCAGTTTGTTTTGTTGCCAGGCATATTAGCATTAAAATAGTGTTTTTATTTTTAGGAATGCAACTTTTCCTAGTGATAGTCCGCTATCGAAACAGTAACAATCTGCAGAAGCTGTCTGGGTAGAAACGCTTTGCTTTATGCAAATAAAAAGTAAAGGAAAAAGGCACAAAGTCTGCCACTCTGTTGCATTACGTGAGATCAGAAAAGGAAGGGCCCCGTTTTGCCTTGGCGAATCTTGTGCCACTGCACATCCTGGAAATTATTCCAGTTAGATTTTGTCACAGTTTGAAATACTGATACCACAAGGGTAAACTTGCTACTATTAGCTCTCTACAGATGTGCAGTGTCAGGCAAGTTGTTTAACGTATTGTCTCCCAATTTTTCCTGCTAAGTACTCACCGTTTACATTGTGGGAGTGCTCAAACATGCCTTGTGCTGTGTGAATGTGGTAGGAGAGTGGTGCTCCACTAAACAAATATTACAGATGAACAGAAAAGACGATGGGGTAGTATAATACAGCTGAGTGTCAGAAAGGTTGACAGAAGGGTCAAAGTGACAAACCACCTTGCTATCCCCCTGTGTTTGAATGATGTCCGCATTGTACTCTTTCTGCCTTCCAGTGTGTTTGATGGATTTCATTTTATGTAATCTAAGCTGTTCAAACATGGACATCAAAGCTGTTCACTGAGCATCTTCTTTAGACAGTGCAGAGACAGGCGGCTCAAGAAAATGATTCATCTCACTTGCCTGAGATATCCGTCTCAGAATGTGATGAGTTGCTTAAAGAGGGAGTCAGATATCTAAAATTAAGAGTGATGGACCCTATCTTCGTTTTGAGCTTCTAGCTTCCTGCTGCTTCAATTTTCTATATTTAATCTGCTTGATAGCTTTTGTTTTGTGCTTAATGCTTGTAGATGTTAGATTGATATTGCATCTGTTCTTAAAATATTCCTTATATTCAGCCTGATTTTAGCTTTACGTGTTAAATTTGGATTATTATTTCTGTTTTCCCTCAATTTCCCATGTTGTTTGGTTTAATGCTACCATGCCTCTTCCCTCTTCACAAGCATTTTTAATCTTTAACATGGTTCTGGTTCCACTCTGTGTTTTATTGGTAGGTGGTGTTAGGGATGCTGAAGAAGTTCTGAAAAAAGGGTACTAGCCAGTGGAGGAAGAGGAAGAGGATGGTAGGGGAGAAGAGAACAGGAGGCATGGGGAAAGGGAGAGATGAAAAATCAGATACGTAGATGAAAAATTAGATGTGAGCTGGCAATGTGTGCTTGCAGCCCAGAAAGTCAGTTGTATCCTGGACTGCATCAGAAGAAGCATGGCCAGCAGGTCGAGGGAGGTGATTCTCCTCCTTTTCTCCCCTTGGGGTACTGTGTCCAGGTTTGGGGTCCCCAGCACAAGAAAGATATGGACTTGTTAGAGTGGGTCCGGAGAAGGACTATGAAGATGATCCAAGGGCTGGAACACCTCTCTTATGAAGAAAGCCTGAACGAGTTGGAGTTGTTCAGCCTGGAGAAGACAAGGCTCCGGGGAGAAACTGTAGCAGCCTTTCAATATAAAAGAGCCTTACAAGAGATGGATAGACTTCTTACCAGGTCGTGTAGTGACAAGATGAGAGGGGAAGATTTTAAACTGAAAGAAGATAGATTTAGATTGGACATAAAGAAGAAATGCTTGACTGTGAGTGAGGGTGGTGAGACACTGGAACAGGTTGTCCAGAGAATTTGTGGATGCCCCATCCCTGGAAATATTCACAGTCAGGTTGGACGGGACTTTGAGCAACCTGATTTGCCGAAAGATGTCCCTGCCCATGGCAGGGACATTGGACTAGATGATCTTTAAAGCTTCATTCCAACCCAAGCCATTCTGCGGTTCTGTTATTCTATAAGGAAACTAGGGGCTGCCAGCATCTCAGATAAAGCAGATGACAGTGAATGTTACCAGGGCAAATTTGTCACTCAAGGATGCTGCTTTGGGAACATGCAGCTGTGTTGGGACCTTACAGGTTGTAAGAGTCAGCCAAGAGGCACTGACAAAGTATTTGAGAACTGGGGGCTTCACTTTGTTGTGAGGGCTTTCACTAGGACTGTATGTGTGGTGGCACCTGTGCCTCTCTGGAGACTGACAGCTTGGACCTCCTGGAGAGTTCATTAGTGAACATTCATAAAGTGTCTTGAAATGAATGGAGGCAGATGAATTCAAGTGTCATGCTGTTACAGAAACCCTGCATACCAAAGGCTGTCATTGCCATCCAAGAAGGATGCAGCCTGCAGCACCCCTTGCACACCAGCACATTTGCAGATGAGGGTAATAAACAGCTTTTCCTGCAGAGCATTAGTTGACTGCTGTGCTAGCGCAGCAGTTTGACTGAAGTCAATACTAGGTCATCTTTGAGAGTTCACTTTTCAGTGAACCTTGGCAGCACCTTTGCAGAAGTTACTGTGTAGAGTTTTTATATTGTAGCCACCTTAGAAGTCAGCATTTCCATTGCTTTATTCCAAGTTGTATGCCATCAGGAACATGCTTGGCATGTTTAACGTACATGTGTTAGAAACTTCTGGTGTATGTAAGAATGATAAATATCACCTGTCTTATATTTTAGTCAGGAGGCTTTGCATCCATCTTCAGTGAAGACATGCCCCAGGTAAGTTGATGCAGTGTGATATACCATAATTAATAAATACTTTTTCAAGAGTGATTATATCCCTTATCTCAGTGTTGTCCTAGAACACATCAGAGTGCCTTTTCAATATGTTCTCTTCCCCTCCGAGAAGGGTACGTGAATTTATTTATAAAAAAGAATTTGATGATAAGATACTGTTACCCAATGTATATTATTATGGCTTATTTAAATAAAATAAACTTAACACTTGGCATACTTTGTGTATATGATAGAAGATGTATGCTCTGCATGTGTGTACTCTGTGTGGTACACAAATGCAAATGCATCTTTGGTAAAATCCTGACACCCATGAAATAAATGCAAAAGTCCCACTGGTTTGAATAAGGCCAGGATCTTATCACATGTGTTGCATACCATTTTTCTGAGCATGAAGAATCCATCGTATCCAAACTACAGTTTGCTTATTTTTGTTTAACTATTCCAGAGCAGAGACCAAACGAGCAAGGATGAAAGCTTCAACATGTTGCATGCTTTAATTTGTAACAAGAACTTTCTTGTTACTCTCATTCACACCCTTGAAAAGCAGAAAAATTTCTCTGTGAAAGACAGGTATAGTATGATTATGATTATCACCTCCAAGACAAAGAATTAGCAGGAAAAAACAACAGGGATTGTAGCAAAAAAATGTAATTTCTACTTCTTGCAAAACAAGCTTACATTACTCCAGAGCATTTTTCCATCTCCTCCATGTGCACTCACTCAGGGAGAAAAAACATTGTCATTAAAATAAGTCATTAAAGAGAAATCAGAATGTTTGTACATGTAAACAAAGAGGCAAAGGAGCAGGAAAACTCACTTCAAAACTGTAAATACTTCCTGCAGTTAGATCAATGGTTCTACAGCTTAGAAATGTTCTGTCACTGAAGCAGGTGGTGTTCTGCAGAATTAAATTTAGAGATACAAATTCTGTGCTTAAAAAATAATAACAAGAGCAGATGGACTTGATTTTTTTATATTTTTGTCAAGATCGATGGACAGTTTCTGTGTCTGAGAAGGGAAAACCGGGGATATGAAATGCACTAAAGTGTGTTTAATTTATGAAAGATGGACTGGAAAGAGAAATTCCAAATATTATAGCATTCTTTTTGTTTTATTTTTTTTTTTAACAGGTGCTTGTTTGCATCCTTCTTAACTATTGCACTACAAACCAAGCTAGTTTATCTAACCCATATTTTGGAAGTGTTAACAAAAGACTTGATGGAGCAATCAAGCAATGTACAGCCTAAGCTCCTGCTCAGGCGAACCGAATCTGTGGTTGAAAAATTGCTGACAAACTGGATGTCTGTCTGCCTTTCTGGATTTCTCCGGGTATGTGTACATCTTTTCACTATGTAAGATACACAAAGACTATTTCTTCTATAAGAATTGTTAGAGGGATCAGTTTAAAGCATTCAGTCTAACAATTAACTCTATTTATGTGAGCTTTTCTAGTTTAGGTGACTTATCTAGCTATCATCAAGCAGCTGTAGGAATAGAGCACATCTGTAAGCGATGATCCTGTCATTTAATTGGCTGGGACTAGGGTAACTTTGCAATTCCAGCATATCTTTTTCTCATGTCAGACATTATTTCATCTCTCTGAGATGTATTGTGATCATACTAAAAGACTGACACACTTATTAAAATGGAGCTGTACGTTTCCATGCAAGCTCTTGGAAAGCTACCCCATAAAGGAGATTTAAGGATTACCGTCTTCTGGAAGACTAAACTTCTTTCCTGACTTTTTAACTTCCAAACAGCATGGCAGATTTCAAGAACTAAATGACTTCAAGTTGAAAGAGAAGAAGAGTTTTCTTTCATCTTACTCTTGTTTATTTTAGCCCACTTGGCAGCACTTTGTTCTTGGTTTCAGTGCTTGGTTATACTTCCTGTGTCTCTTACAGTGTGATGGTATTGCACTGTTGGTGTTGCTCATACCAGTCCTTGCATTAATACAGCAGCAGAATCGTTTGAGGCTCAGCAGCTCACACTGGTTTCCCGAAACCCCAAGAGAGAGCCAAGGAACTGTCAGAGATATGTTCTCAATAGACCAGTCATCTTTATAGAGCTGCACTAGGGAGACACCTTAGCCAGGCTGCAGGAATGGTGTCTTGTGGAAACGAAGATCCATCCTTCCTTTCTGTGGTGCTTTCTTGAAGCCTGGGGTTCAGGCAGGAGAGGAAAGCCCCAGTTTAATTTCCTCTTTCACTGGTACACCAGTGTATGACTGACCAGGTTGCTCCTGTATGTCCCACCAGCCTGCTTCCAAGGCTTCTTTTCAACAAAGGGAGACACCAGTTCAAAATGAAACTAGTTGTTAGCTTCTTTTCTCACAAGACTGAGAAAGGAAGAAATAGCTGAAATTTGCCCGTGAACACATATACAGCTCACCCCGCACCCGCTCTTTGGTGGAACGAGGAAGTGTCTGCCAGGTGGAGTAGGAGCAGCTTGTCTGTAGTGTGCTTGTGCACAGCAAGGGGCTGTGAGCTGTCTTGTCACACACTCCAGCTGTCCCCTTCTATTTGCATGAGACTTTCACACCGAAAAGCAAAGGATGGAGGTTAAACAAATAACTAGATAAATCTGCTCAGAGGCATTTTGTTTTCTAACTATATAACAAGTTAATTAAAAGGAAATAACTTAATTTTTTACAGTTGATTTTTTTCTAGTTATTTATGCCCGTTTAATGAGTACAAAAATAAGCGTGTTCCTTGTGTTTGTTTCATGTCCTAGGAGACAATTGGTGAACCTTTCTATTTGCTAGTGACAACCCTCAATCAGAGGATAAACAAAGGACCTGTTGATGCAATAACTTGCAAAGCCCTGTACACGCTTAACGAAGACTGGCTGCTGTGGCAAGTGTCTGAATTCAAAACAGTGGTATGTTTGCCAGGTTGTGTTCCCTCCAAATATGGACAATGTTCTCTCTTTTTCTAGGAAGTTTAGTTAAGGCTCTTAAACACTGATGTGGTGGTTAAGTACCCAGATAATAAAGTTGTTATTGCTAACAAAGTTTCAGAACGCAATAGAGTTTAACTAGCTGGTATTTCATGAATATAGATTTCACAAATAGCACTCACTGCTTGCTTCACAGCATGTCTTAATCGCCAAACGTTAGGTTTAATGAAGTCTGAGGGTATTAAAATTCCTTCTTATTTTAAAGCGTACTAAAAAAATATAAACATATGCTTAGAATTTAAACTAAATTACACTTTTTCAATGAAGGGAAGAATGGAATGCAGTGGTTTTATTTTTCTATTGTGTTTACTTATGGCTAATCTTCAGGCAGCAATAATTTGCTGTGGGTTTCCATGTTATTAGCTCTGAATTAGCAAGGTTGCAATATGGTGGACTTTAATTAATTGCTTGGTTAAAAACAAGGTATCTAGGAAGCCTAGCTGTGCTTCTGAACTTTACCATAGGTTTCTTGCCTTTCTAAAAACAACTACAAAATGCTTCCTATTTTAATGTTATAACCAGAATTCCTTGAAAGCTGGAATTCCTTTGCTGGTTGTCATTCTGACACTGAGGGGAGAAGGAATGGCAAGAGGTGTGTAAAAATTCTGGCTTTTTGAGCAGGAGGTCTGAAAAGGTTTTCAGAATAACCAGAGCACTCTTTTTGCAGAATTTCCAAGAGATTTTTTTTGTCTGGGGACTTAAAAATCTGAATTTCCAGTCTTCCTTGCTTCTTAACTCCTGTCTTCCTGTTGGAGTTTCCAGACATACTTAGGAGTATGAGAAATGCAACTGAATAGTGGGCCTCAGAGCTTGGGAGCAGAAACTGCCAGGTCAGCAACTGCCATGGCAGGAACACTGGAAGTGCTGATGGCTTTGGAGGGGAATTCAGTCCTTCAGAGTCCATATCCAGATCCTCTGGTAGGGCTGGAGCTTCCAGGTCTATCCATCTCTCATTTTTGCAACAAGAAACTGGAAGTCCTAACGTTCCGCCTACTAGAAGAGAGTACATGACCCTGGAAATTTTGACTGGTCAGCAATCTGTTGGACGTAGCTCACTGCATCATGCAGGAAGCTCACTGAAATGACATCCTTTCTGTGAAACATTTCTCAATTGTCATTTTCTGCTGAAAGCTCTTGGACTGACAAGTTTATAGTCAAATCTTCTTACCACTATTTGCAAAGTTGTTGTTGGAAGCTTCATTTGAAGGTACTTCAGGTTAAGTCACCACAGTGTGCATTTGGAAAGGCAGTCAGTGACTAAAAATTAAACACATAATAGCGTATCTTTGGTTTCCTTGTTTGTGCTGTGCATTCTGACATGCATTTGGGATCCAGGGGAAGTTTAAATATATTGCTATATATAGCCATAGGATACAAAACCTAGTAGTTAGGCAGAACAACAATTTTCAGGCAAGCTCAATATGCCTGTTAGTAGTAGACTACACAGAAACATCTGGTCCTGTGGAATTGATTGACTTTTCTTATTTATAGCACAAATTCAAATCAAGAGCATCTTGGGAGGATAGCTGGCTCTGAAACTGCCGAACACTGCCCTGAATACTTCTCCTAGTGCTACTTCTCTGCATGCAGTCACTGATAAGGTCTTGTGGTCAGCCTGCAGTAAGAGAGGGGAAGTGGTCTGAAGGACTCGGTATCAGTGGGGAAGGCTGTCTGTGGATGGATGAGGAAGTGAGAGATAGGCAGATAGCCTTTCTCAAACGTGGTTTGCTGCCTTCGAACTTTGTATTCCTGCTTGAACAGGAGATAACAATACTGTTACATGATTAACAAGTTAGCTTTCCCTGCTAAGGTCCAGCAATTTATCAGATTTGAAAAGTGTTAAAAAGTGTCTTGAATGATCTCTTTAAAACTGTCAGCAAAGGAGAGAGGATCCTGCAGTGAAATAATAGAGATGGAGCTAGAAGGACTCTAGTTCTAGCTGGACAGGGAAACAGTTTTGTTTGATGTTTTGACTAAGATGGATGCTGGCAACCAAAACTACACCATGGAAGAGATTTAGGTGGAAAAGTGAGGCTTTCTGGGCTGGGGAAGCAGACCAGCTGTGCACATTTTTCCTTCAAGAATAGCATTTAACAGGATGCTAAAGGGGAAGGAGTCAGCTTTTCTTTTCTTCACTTCCCATGCCCTGCAGTGACATGCAGGACCTGTGAGCGTAAGACAGGGAACCAAGTATTTTCTCCTTTCTTTGACAGGAAATTTCTGCCTAAAGGATTGCAGGTTTAGTTTTATAAATGGAATAAATTCTGAGCTGAGTTTTCAAATGCTTGTGCTCATTTGCCCAGTTACATTCTGAGTCTTGCAGTATCTCCTCAGTATTTTCTTTTGCCCTTTCCATAACCCCACAACAGCAGTACATTAAAACCTACCTGTCCATAGCAAAGTATAAAAACACAGCTAAAAGGAGGGTGATAGAAAGATACTGAAGCATGTCTGCAGACACTCAGCGTTGGTTTTTAAGCTGTGTAGGCACTTGGAGATGCAGGGATGCATCTGTTAGGGAGTTCAACTCAAAAGAGCGGCAGGGCACAAACAAGGGCGTAGGCACTCTGCACGTGAATCTCAACTTTCAAGATTAGGACTTCAGTTCTAAACCAATAAAAGCAAGATACAGACAGGCTCTTAAAAATCAGAGGGAGCTCCACAGGTCTCCTAAACACACTATTATGCAGATAAACTCCTGGGGCAGGAGAAGGAAGAAGCACTGGGCATAGAGAAAGAACGAAGCACAGGAGAGATTTTCTAAAATTCAGGCCATTTGGAACAGGAGAAAAAGACAACTGAGGAACGTGCTGGTTTTGGACTGTTTTAGGGCTGTCCCTTGGCTGGGCTCCATGCCTTTTTTAAAAAGGCCACAGTTCTTGGTACCAGCCAACCCCTTACTGTTACCCCTCTCTTGTGGAAAGGGTCAGATATTGAGGGGAAGTGGGCTGCTGAGGTAAATACTCAAGCAGAGAAATGGAAGGAAAAACGCTTCTAAAAGCATTGGTCCAGTATGAACTGAGGCATGTGTGGCTTCATGCTGTGCTTATATGAGTATTGAGAAACTGCCTTGAAAGAGACTTGGATGTGTCGTGGAGCCTTTTCACAGGCTGAGGAAGCAAGCTTGCTTTTTTCTCACAGACAGACAAGCAGCTGCACCCTTCGGCAGATAATTTGCTCAATGACTGATGAAGAAGCGCAGTGCACAGCTGAGTGTTAGCATTTCACTGAAGTGTTTCATTTTAAATTGAGAAGCTACACAATGCCAGCCTGGCATGGGAGAAATTCTCAGTGGAATGTCTCCTGTGGAAAACCAGGGGAGACTTCATGTGGTAGATTGGTGCTCCAGCATTCTTTTTAATAGTCAACTGTTTATTTTTAAAAAAGGGGTTTGTGCAGTTGAATTCTTTGCTAAAATGAGTTTGCGTTTTTAGATAGGAAGAAATTATCTAATTCACTTGTTCAGCCAACAACCTTTTATTGAAAGTAAAGCAAACCCACATGGTGGAAAGTTGTTTAAGGTGTTCAACTGCTTTTTTTTAAGTTAAAAGCAGGGTGATAAAAGAAGTAGGAGGGCTCTAAGGGAGTAAAGCAAGGAGAGGGAACCCAGTTTCCTAATAAGATGCCATGGCTGTGGTATTATTAGTCACACCCTTTGAGAGATAAGGAAGCACTTAAAAGGACGTGATGTATGGGGATTTTTGTCAGCAGAAAAGGACACAACAGCCCTGGCTAGGGAGCGAGCAGTGCAGATGTGGGCTATGGGAAAGTCTTCTGAATTTGAGGCAGTTCGAGTGCCGTACTGTAGCATCAAGAGTACAACACTTGTTTTGCATAGTGCCTCTCTAGCTTAAATTTCACTCCTGTAACATTTTCTATGCCAATTTGTTAGCTGTTCTATAACCTCTTCACGGGTAACTGTTCTGGCTGCTACAGAGGGATCATACAATCAATCTGTTTTTTTCCTGTTTATTGTATTTCATAGTCTGGGAGACAGGGGAGTAGGTTTAAGTCAGTTTCATTGTGCTCTGCATCACGGTGCTGTCTCCTTTACATGAATTCTTTAACTTTTACCAGTCAGAAGGTTTTTTTGTTTTTGCAGTCTGCCTGTTAAATGGAAATCTGCTTTGTTCTGATGCATAGCTGAATAGAGAACAGGCTCTGAATAGAGCTGAATAGAGAAGGGCTCTTATTAATAAGAGCCCTTGAATATCCCAGACGATTTTTCTTCTAAGAAAATATGGTATTATCACATTTCTTTAGTAAACCACATCTCATTTGTTATATGCTATGGTTATTAATAGCTTTACTAAAGAATTCATGGTTTGAAATTAATTTTCAAGAAAGCTACAAATCTGAAAACCCATCTGTAAGCATTGTCTTCAAGTGTTGTTATTTCTGTCACTGCATGGGTGAAAAAAAGATTTTTAAAATTTGTTGCTATCTTTTAGCTAGGTTCCAAGCTAGTGCCTATACAAGTAGTTGCAGATGCTTGCCTTGTTCTCCTTAACTAGCCTTTGCTGAAAAGCACTGTGACTTTGTGTTGCTAATCACTAATTCCTAATGCATGAAGTCTCAACTCTAGATATTAGTAGGTTGAACCACATGTCCTGTAATTTCCTCCTGAGTCTTTCCTTGAGTTAACTTGTATTTTTGTTTCCTTTGCAAAGTGAGAGAGCTTAGAAAAGGGCTTAATGATGTTTCCTCATGACTTCCATGTGTCCTCCTGTGATTTCTCTGAAACATTTTCTGACCTTCAGAGCTTGTCGTAAAAGGGCTTTCATAATTTTACAGTCGTTTCTGATTCTTTTCCCAGTTCTACGTTTTGCATCAAAATGCAGTGATTGTGACTGTCAGTTTCTGATTAATGGTTTCTAAAGCCATGGATTGTGCTGTCAGGTTGAATCTGATTTATGAAAACTTCAGCTACAGAGGGAAGACTTAATAATAATTGGCTTTCCTAGCTCCCCATCAATTGCCTCTTCACTTAAGATTAACTTCTGTAGGATATCATATCAGCAAAACTGTCTGGCTCTCTTGGTTTAGAGACTTCCATGCGTTTAAATATTTCTTCCCATCTGACCACTTTGAGTCATAAAGTGTTGTTATTATCTTCACATTGCTGCATGCTTTTGATTAAGAAGTCCATAAATTACTTGTATTCCACCTACATAAAGGACTACTACTCTCTTTTTACAGTCCTGTCATCCTACAATGAGTTGAGTGGGGCTGGGAGGACTCTCGCATGCTAATAACTGAAGATGCTGCACATTTATGGGCAATCTGTGTGAGAGCATGTGCTGGAAAGAAAATGGCAGCAGAGAAAAAGGCAGTTTCTCTTGACAGTCTGAAAGGAAGAGGAAATGAAAAAGCAGGAACATGAATATTGCAGTGTAGGAATAACGTTAGGAGGAAAGGATCAACTAAAGGAAGGAGTGCTTCCAAGGATGTAAAGACAAATCAACATCAGCTGAAGTATGCATAGCTACTCTAGGAGGATCTGTTCATACACTAGAAGAGACAAAGACTTTGATTAAAATGAGTTTTCCAAAGACAAAACAGAGAGTTAGTCCGTATCCACATTTCTATCCTACAAGACCATGACCTCAGGGGAGTCAAAGTCAAGGACAGGACTGCTGTCTGTTCAGTTGGTCTGTGGGCCTAACCAAGCATGACTCCCTCATTCCTGTGCCAATATATTTTTTACTAATTTTCCACATGAAATCCCAACCTGAGGCATGGCATCCAGTCTGGTTCTCCTTCTGCAGGCACCATTTCCACATCTCCTCCTCTTCCATTCCGTCTGTTCTTTCTGTGGACTCATTTTCCTCACAGTTAAACATCTCAGTGTCCTGATTAAGTTATTCTCTGTTACTTCAGTTACATTCTAATCTTTGTTAAATCCTGATTTTCATAGGTTTGCAACACTTTTTTTTAATACTCCTTTTGCTTCTGTAGAAACAGTAAAGGTAATTTATGTCTCACTGGAGTACTTACCGGTGTGCTGTAATTTCCACTCTTGCTGGGTAATAAAGAAGAAGGTAGCATTCTACAACTATTAATAACTACCCATTTTTCTAAGAAGAGAAAAAAGTTGTCCCTGCAGCAACCTGGACAGAAGTTCTTTCATCCACATGACAGTGGGGAAAAAAAATTTTAGTTGCTTCCTCTTTCAATGATCGCTCCTTCACAGAGTCACACCTGCAGTCATCTCGTTTCAGTCAAAAGATATGTTTTACACCAAAATGTCTGACAGCCGGAACGGTTCAAGTACCTACATTTTCCTATGCCCCTTGCAGTCAAGTGCTGGCACCTGAAACACTTGTTTTCATTCTGTCGTGAGACATCCCCAGCAGAAAGTCTGTATCTGTGTAGCTGGACAGTGATTTGTCTGAAAGGAGCAGGCTGTGGCTCTGCAAATGATTGCTATTATCTTTTGGCACTAGCAACTCTGTGGTCATCCCTTTTTTGCCTACCTTTTGACAGTTGATCTGCCTGACCTGACCAGAAACATGACATGACTAAAACCATTCCCTGGAGATGGTCCCCCAGCATCACTGGAGCCTCTCTCTAGCCCCTACTCACATTGTGTGCAGCCTCGCAGATGGGTAGCCCAGCTAAGAGTAGCTGTGAGCTGAAGGGCAGGGGTGTTGTAACTGGACAGGTTGTGTGGCTGTTTGACTGGGAGTAATAACTAATAGAGTAAATCACACTTTTCTGTGCAAATATGGATTACTTTGGGTTCTATCTGCTGCAACATGCTTTCCCTTTCTACTGCTTCTGTAGTAGCCCCTGTCTCTGCTGCCTTTAGACATGGCTGTATGCAGACAGACACTGATGTCTCCAGGGCAGGTGTATATTTTTTGTGTGGTGTGAGGCACTCAGCATAATCTGCTGGTGTAAATATGCATTTTAACACTGCTTCCTGTCCACTCAAAATCAATCCTGCTTACCATGAGGACTTACTTAGCAACCTTATCAGATCACTGGTCACTTACAGTTTTGCTTTTAAGGCATTTTTTTAAAAATAAAATACCTGCTTTTTTTTTTAGAACATGCACTGTAATTTTTCCCAGTCTCCTATCTCCTTTTGGTAATTCACTGAAATAGATTTGCACAAATGCAGAATTAAAAAACACACTTTTGGAAATATATAGCTATCTATCTTTGATTCTTTGGACACAAGGAATTCCAAATGCTTGTTCTGTAATTCCTTCCAATAATCTTTGTTTGAAATAGCTTTAATAATAAATATGCCAAAAATCCCTCAGGTTTGCTGTCAGGAGTTCATAGGTTTCTTATGCCAGGTGTTCCCTGTAAGTCAGAATAACTTGTGTTTCTTTCCCCAGACAGTGAACGTTATCTTTGAAAAAATCCCTGAAAATGAGAGTGGAGATGCCTGTCAAACTATCCAAGTTAATGTCCTGGACTGCGACACCATAGGCCAAGCCAAAGAGAAGAGCCTTCAGGCTTTCCTCAATAAGAATGGCTTTCTCTATGGTCTTCAGCTGGATGAAATTGGTCTTGGTAAGAGAGTGTCACTGTGTTATATTTTCATGGAGTTCACTGGTCTGTCTGTGGAGTTTTCTTGTTAGGAATTCCTGCCTTTGGCTTTGATTTCTTTTAGCATTTAGGCAGAATAGCTTTCATAAGGAATTTCTAGGGAAATAACTAGATTATTATGCTACCAGTTAGAACAGCTGAACTACATCTGCTTCGCTTCTGCAAGGACTTCAGCATGCAATTAACACATGTTATTTATTGAACACCTATGATTTGTATGTTGCTTTTCTGCATTAAGTAAGGTGGACCACCCACCTGAGTATAGACGGTTGATAAATTTTGACAGTGAGCAAGATGACACGTCAAGACTACCAAATGCTTTAGTCATCCCTACAACCCCTCCTACCACCCTTCCTTCCAACAGGCCTACATTTCCCTTGATCAGGAGAACCCACAAATATAGTTTATAGTCAGATTAGGTTTATATAATAGTTTGCATGTGACTCACAAAGATACATACAATATCTACAGGTGTAAATAAGGCCATTCGAGCAGATGAGTCAAGCCACCCTTTCTGATCAGATTTTCAAGAGCCCAGGATCAGATAAAAGCCTGTAGTTGCCACTATACCGCTTCCCGTGTGCTCCAGTAGGAAATCTAACAAACTCTACGTTGTTGGCATTTGTCACCTTCCTAAGATGTTATTTCCTCATTTTGTCTAACGCTATGTCCGCAAGTGATGATAATTTACTTTGGTATCTGATGTTTATATCCACCGCCAGTGCCTGACCACCCTTCACAATACTATGTCAGTCTTGTACGGTTCACTTTAGTGATCTCTTAAAAGTGGCCTGTGAAACCTTTTTCTAGTCCCAGTGTGGCCGTAACACCCTGCAGGGCATGCTTGTACAGCAGAACAGCTAGATTAGGTGAAAGCACCTCCAGAAACTCTACCTTGACCAACACAAAGTGAGGCATCAATAGCCTGCAGTAATAGAAGCCACCCAAGCTGTCACCCCAAGAAAGAAGGTGTGGGAGTGCAAAACCACTCTCATGTGACCCAGGACAGGGACAGAGAGAAACAGCTCAGCCACCGACCCAAAAATAATTAGGTGTTGTTTTTCTTTACCAACATCTGTACAGTGAAAATGCCATTGGGAGGTAATTGTTTTCTGTTCTGTCATACTGCAGAACTTGTGTCTGAGGAGCAGCAAAGAGAATTGTTAGATATCGATGGTTCCTCAGAGGTGATGGAGGATGGGATAAGGAAGCTAAATACCATCAGTCATTATGAGGTAAGCGTGGAAACCATACCAATGATTCAAGAAGCAGTTTCTCCCCAACTCGCAAAGGCTCTTTTGATTGATCGAAATCTTGAAGAGATAGCTGAGCATCATCAACAGAAGGAAGGATATGTGTGACACATAACCTTCTTGCCAATGAGTCATATGTTTTCTGTTACTTTCAGAGGTTTGCTTGTTGTAGGGTTGCTTGGTTAACGCGTACCAGCTAAACTGTTACTTCTGTTGAGCGTTTCATTGAAAACTGCATCTGATTTCCACCTATGAATATTGCTTTGAGTCTTTTTCTAGTCTCTGCTGCTGAATTTTTGTTGCACAATGAGCAATTGTATACCTCTTCCCACCTCATATTTTGATTACCTGAACAGGTGGTAGTGATAGTTACGAAAGCTCACTGAGCATCAGAAAAAAAAAAAAAGAGTGATGAGAGTTTGTTCGCTCTTCTCTTGAGACCTCCTGTGTCAGAGTCCTTCCCCTTTTTTCTCGTTTCTGATTCCATCTACTGTCACCAATTTTACGATAAGTTTTCCCCTCCAGTTCCGATTGCACCAGTAAACCAGTCGTTTCCAATGCTGCAATAGTCTGTCCATCACTGCAACAATGCATGAGGCTGCAATTGGTGGCAGAAGCCGTCTGGGCATAGCACGTTGCAAAAGCATAGCAAGCAGCATTGCCTGTCTAAGGAGTTTCCACTGACAATAGTCAAAATAGCGGGTGAGAGGCTGGACTGGCATGTGCAACAGGTGACTGGCCTCGGGTGATATGGTGGCTCAGGTTTTGATGCTTACAGATGGGTTTTGGAAATTAGGTCAGAATGCTGAGTGCTTTTAGGGAGCCTTCTTCGTGCCTCATTGTTGAAGTTGAAAGTCTGGCTCTTAACATGATCTTCAGTTTTTACTTATTTAGAAGTTTTGCTGATGAGTGTAGGTCTGTGCCATGCAATGTAGTGTGGTGTCGAGAAACCTGAGCGAGCCGTGAACACATTGCTGTGTGCATGAGAAAATGCAGTACCATCCACTGAGAGGAACAA